>NW_026783327.1:0-126000 GCF_949774975.1 Lagenorhynchus albirostris
TATGATGTTTCTTTTTCTGTGTGACTTATTTCAGTTAGAATCATCGTACCTGAATCCACTCATTATGCTGCTACGGGCCTGATGACATAGATTTCATTGCTGAGTGATACTGCATTGTACGTAAGTACCACAACTTCTTTATCCATTTTTCACTTTCTGCGATATTGAACTTGTACCGTATATGAGGTTCTTGTAAACAGAGCCGTCCCAACCTTTGGGGTGGCTGTGTCTTTTTGCTTTTAATTTCCCTAAGCTATATGACCATAAGTGGAAGTGCCCTAGGCTCTGATGCTTTGATTTTTAGATGTTTCAGGAAACACCATACACTTCTCCCGAGTGGCTGTTGGCAATTTACATCCCTCCCATCAGCATAACAAGGCTCCCAGTTCTCCATGGCCTGTCCTGCCTTTCTGGATTTTACACTTTTTTCAGATGGCCCTTTTGACCGGGGGGAAGTGAGACTTCATTGTAGTGTAGATTTCCTTGCAAGCTTGCTTGGTTGGCCAAAAAGGGCGTATGCGTTTTTTCCTGAATATATTCAGGAAAAAACGCATACGCCCTTTTTGGCCAAGTGCATCATTGTGGATGTTCTGCCTCTTTTCCTATGCTTTAAATGCAATTCCAGTCTACCTCCTGAAATCGGTTTCCTGCAATTCTGCCCCGCTTTCAAGTCCTCTTGGCAGCCTTACTTCAGTATATTTTTGGACGATAGCTGTCATTTATAACTCTGCAGGTTTGTGAATTACAGTGCCCCTGAGCTCCTTTCTTCAACTCACTTTCTCGTGAGCTGGCCGCAACACCGCAGGATGGCTTCAGGCCCTAATCTGGTTCCGGCAGGGCACGCTGAGCCTTTGGTTAATTCCTCTTCCTGGTGGGAAATGAGAGTTAAATTTGCCCATCCAGACACCTCCAGCTAGTCTCTCATTGGTTCTCCCTATTCCTGTTCATCTTCCGCAGAAATTGCAAACTGGGCCAAACAGGAGGTTAAAGGCACTGACTCTCCAAGTCGGGAGAGTGTTAGTAAAGCGTCTGGAATGTTGCACCCGAGTACCAGGGGACGAAAACTGACACATATTGGAACACGTCTCCCGATCACACGGTTGATCATACTCTGGGTTCCACATGCATGTTTTAGGTGAAGGAAGAATACCTTAAACCTGGAGAGTTCAGACCCGTCGATTGGGTACCATGCAATATGACTTCGAAGGGTCTTCATTTGTTCACCGAACTTCTCCACTCCTATCACTGCTGCGTTTATGCCCCTGTACAGACGCTTGATTCTCTTTCGGAGACATAGCAATCCATAGGTTTTAAGATACTTCCTAGTCAGGTACACTCTTAGGCGTTTAACATGGGGTGTTGAGTCCATTTCGTTGAGCAAGGAGTAGCTCTTGTCTATTCCATATTTGGCTTAAGGAACTTTATCTGTGCCCATTTCAATCTCTGGTTTTATGCAGCACCCCAACTCACCTTTCCCCTTAAGCAAGCATAAGTTGGTTTTCTAAATTTGAGACCCTGTTCTGTTTTGGAATTCAGTTCCTGTGTAGCCAAGTTTACATTCCGTGTATTAGTGATATCTTATGATGTTTCTTTTTCTGTGTGACTTATTTCAGTAAGAATCATCGTACCTGAATCCACTCATTATGCTGCTACGGGCCTGATGACGTAGATTTCATTGCTGAGTGATACTGCATTGTACGTAAGTACCACAACTTCTTTATCCATTTTTCACTTTCTGCGATATTGAACTTGTACCGTATATGAGGTTCTTGTAAACAGAGCCGTCCCAACCTTTGGGGTGGCTGTGTCTTTTTGCTTTTAATTTCCCTAAGCTATATGACCATAAGTGGAAGTGCCCTAGGCTCTGATGCTTTGATTTTTAGATGTTTCAGGAAACACCATACACTTCTCCCGAGTGGCTGTTGGCAATTTACATCCCTCCCATCAGCATAACAAGGCTCCCAGTTCTCCATGGCCTGTCCTGCCTTTCTGGATTTTACACTTTTTTCAGATGGCCCTTTTGACCGGGGGGAAGTGAGACTTCATTGTAGTGCAGATTTCTTTGCAAGCTTGCTTGGTTGGCCAAAAAGGGCGTATGCGTTTTTTCCTGAATATATTCAGGAAAAAACGCATACGCCCTTTTTGGCCAAGTGCATCATTGTGGATGTTCTGCCTCTTTTCCTATGCTTTAAATGCAATTCCTGTCTACCTCCTGAAATCGGTTTCCTGCAATTCTGCCCCGCTTTCAAGTCCTCTTGGCAGCCTTACTTCAGTATATTTTTGGACGATAGCTGTCATTTATAACTCTGCAGGTTTGTGAATTACACTGCCCCTGAGCTCCTTTCTTCAACTCGCTTTCTTGTGAGCTGGCCGCAACACCGCAGGATGGCTTCAGGCCCTAATCTGGTTCCGGCACGGCACGCTGAGCCTTTGGTTAATTCCTCTTCATGGTGCGAAATGAGAGTTAAATTTGCCCGTCCAGACACCTCCAGCTAGTCTCTCATTGGTTCTCCCTATTCCTGTTCATCTTCCGCAGAAATTGCAAACTGGGCCAAACAGGAGGTTAAAGGCACTGACTCTCCAAGTCGGGAGAGTGTTAGTAAAGCGTCTGGAATGTTGCACCCGAGTACCAGGGGACGACAACTGAGACATATTTGAACACGTCTCCCGATCACACGGTTGATCATACTCTGGGTTCCACGTGCATGTTTTAGCTGAAGGAAGAATACCTTAAACCTGGAGAGTTGAGACCCGTGGAATGGGTACCATGCAATATGACTTCAAAGGGACTTCATTTGCTCACCGAACCTCTCCAATCCTATCACTGCTGCGTTTATGCCCCTGTACACACGCTTGATTCTCTTTCGGAGACATAGCAGTCCATAGGTTTTAAGATACTTCCTAGTCAGGTACATACTTAGGCGTTTAATATGGGGTGTTTAATCCATTTCGTTGAGCAAGGAGTAGCTCTTGTCTATTCCATATTTGGCTTAAGGAACTTTATCTGTGCTCATTTCAATCTCTGGTTTTATGCAGCACCCCAACTCACCTTTCCCCTTAAGCAAGCATAAGTTGGTTTTCTAAATTTGAGACCCTGTTCTGTTTTGTAATTCAGTTCCTGTGTAGCCAAGTTTACATTCCGTGTATTAGTGATATCTTATGATGTTTCTTTTTCTGTGTGACTTATTTCAGTTAGAATCATCGTACCTGAATCCACTCATTATGCTGCTACGGGCCTGATGACATAGATTTCATTGCTGAGTGATACTGCATTGTACGTAAGTACCACAACTTCTTTATCCATTTTTCACTTTCTGCGATATTGAACTTGTACCGTATATGAGGTTCTTGTAAACAGAGCCGTCCCAACCTTTGGGGTGGCTGTGTCTTTTTGCTTTTAATTTCCCTAAGCTATATGACCATAAGTGGAAGTGCCCTAGGCTCTGATGCTTTGATTTTTAGATGTTTCAGGAAACACCATACACTTCTCCCGAGTGGCTGTTGGCAATTTACATCCCTCCCATCAGCATAACAAGGCTCCCAGTTCTCCATGGCCTGTCCTGCCTTTCTGGATTTTACACTTTTTTCAGATGGCCCTTTTGACCGGGGGGAAGTGAGACTTCATTGTAGTGTAGATTTCCTTGCAAGCTTGCTTGGTTGGCCAAAAAGGGCGTATGCGTTTTTTCCTGAATATATTCAGGAAAAAACGCATACGCCCTTTTTGGCCAAGTGCATCATTGTGGATGTTCTGCCTCTTTTCCTATGCTTTAAATGCAATTCCAGTCTACCTCCTGAAATCGGTTTCCTGCAATTCTGCCCCGCTTTCAAGTCCTCTTGGCAGCCTTACTTCAGTATATTTTTGGACGATAGCTGTCATTTATAACTCTGCAGGTTTGTGAATTACAGTGCCCCTGAGCTCCTTTCTTCAACTCACTTTCTCGTGAGCTGGCCGCAACACCGCAGGATGGCTTCAGGCCCTAATCTGGTTCCGGCAGGGCACGCTGAGCCTTTGGTTAATTCCTCTTCCTGGTGGGAAATGAGAGTTAAATTTGCCCATCCAGACACCTCCAGCTAGTCTCTCATTGGTTCTCCCTATTCCTGTTCATCTTCCGCAGAAATTGCAAACTGGGCCAAACAGGAGGTTAAAGGCACTGACTCTCCAAGTCGGGAGAGTGTTAGTAAAGCGTCTGGAATGTTGCACCCGAGTACCAGGGGACGAAAACTGACACATATTGGAACACGTCTCCCGATCACACGGTTGATCATACTCTGGGTTCCACATGCATGTTTTAGGTGAAGGAAGAATACCTTAAACCTGGAGAGTTCAGACCCGTCGATTGGGTACCATGCAATATGACTTCGAAGGGTCTTCATTTGTTCACCGAACTTCTCCACTCCTATCACTGCTGCGTTTATGCCCCTGTACAGACGCTTGATTCTCTTTCGGAGACATAGCAATCCATAGGTTTTAAGATACTTCCTAGTCAGGTACACTCTTAGGCGTTTAACATGGGGTGTTGAGTCCATTTCGTTGAGCAAGGAGTAGCTCTTGTCTATTCCATATTTGGCTTAAGGAACTTTATCTGTGCCCATTTCAATCTCTGGTTTTATGCAGCACCCCAACTCACCTTTCCCCTTAAGCAAGCATAAGTTGGTTTTCTAAATTTGAGACCCTGTTCTGTTTTGGAATTCAGTTCCTGTGTAGCCAAGTTTACATTCCGTGTATTAGTGATATCTTATGATGTTTCTTTTTCTGTGTGACTTATTTCAGTAAGAATCATCGTACCTGAATCCACTCATTATGCTGCTACGGGCCTGATGACGTAGATTTCATTGCTGAGTGATACTGCATTGTACGTAAGTACCACAACTTCTTTATCCATTTTTCACTTTCTGCGATATTGAACTTGTACCGTATATGAGGTTCTTGTAAACAGAGCCGTCCCAACCTTTGGGGTGGCTGTGTCTTTTTGCTTTTAATTTCCCTAAGCTATATGACCATAAGTGGAAGTGCCCTAGGCTCTGATGCTTTGATTTTTAGATGTTTCAGGAAACACCATACACTTCTCCCGAGTGGCTGTTGGCAATTTACATCCCTCCCATCAGCATAACAAGGCTCCCAGTTCTCCATGGCCTGTCCTGCCTTTCTGGATTTTACACTTTTTTCAGATGGCCCTTTTGACCGGGGGGAAGTGAGACTTCATTGTAGTGCAGATTTCTTTGCAAGCTTGCTTGGTTGGCCAAAAAGGGCGTATGCGTTTTTTCCTGAATATATTCAGGAAAAAACGCATACGCCCTTTTTGGCCAAGTGCATCATTGTGGATGTTCTGCCTCTTTTCCTATGCTTTAAATGCAATTCCTGTCTACCTCCTGAAATCGGTTTCCTGCAATTCTGCCCCGCTTTCAAGTCCTCTTGGCAGCCTTACTTCAGTATATTTTTGGACGATAGCTGTCATTTATAACTCTGCAGGTTTGTGAATTACACTGCCCCTGAGCTCCTTTCTTCAACTCGCTTTCTTGTGAGCTGGCCGCAACACCGCAGGATGGCTTCAGGCCCTAATCTGGTTCCGGCACGGCACGCTGAGCCTTTGGTTAATTCCTCTTCATGGTGCGAAATGAGAGTTAAATTTGCCCGTCCAGACACCTCCAGCTAGTCTCTCATTGGTTCTCCCTATTCCTGTTCATCTTCCGCAGAAATTGCAAACTGGGCCAAACAGGAGGTTAAAGGCACTGACTCTCCAAGTCGGGAGAGTGTTAGTAAAGCGTCTGGAATGTTGCACCCGAGTACCAGGGGACGACAACTGAGACATATTTGAACACGTCTCCCGATCACACGGTTGATCATACTCTGGGTTCCACGTGCATGTTTTAGCTGAAGGAAGAATACCTTAAACCTGGAGAGTTGAGACCCGTGGAATGGGTACCATGCAATATGACTTCAAAGGGACTTCATTTGCTCACCGAACCTCTCCAATCCTATCACTGCTGCGTTTATGCCCCTGTACACACGCTTGATTCTCTTTCGGAGACATAGCAGTCCATAGGTTTTAAGATACTTCCTAGTCAGGTACATACTTAGGCGTTTAATATGGGGTGTTTAATCCATTTCGTTGAGCAAGGAGTAGCTCTTGTCTATTCCATATTTGGCTTAAGGAACTTTATCTGTGCTCATTTCAATCTCTGGTTTTATGCAGCACCCCAACTCACCTTTCCCCTTAAGCAAGCATAAGTTGGTTTTCTAAATTTGAGACCCTGTTCTGTTTTGGAATTCAGTTCCTGTGTAGCCAAGTTTACATTCCGTGTATTAGTGATATCTTATGATGTTTCTTTTTCTGTGTGACTTATTTCAGTTAGAATCATCGTACCTGAATCCACTCATTATGCTGCTATGGGCCTGATGAGATAGATTTCATTGCTGAGTGATACTGCATTGTACGTAAGTACCACAACTTCTTTATCCATTTTTCACTTTCTGCGATATTGAACTTGTACCGTAAACCAGGTTCTTGTAAACAGAGCCGTCCCAACCTTTGGGGTGGCTGTGTCTTTTTGATTTTAATTTCCCTAAGCTATAGGACCATAAGTGGAAGTGCCCTAGGCTCTGTTGCTTTGTTTTTTAGATGTTTCAGGAAACACCATACACTTCTCCCGAGTGGCTGTTGGCAATTTACATCCCGCCCATCAGCATAACAAGGCTCCCAGTTCTCCATGGCCTGTCCTGCCTTTCTGGATTTTACACTTTTTTCAGATGGCCCTTTTGACCGGGGGGAAGTGAGACTTCATTGTAGTGCAGATTTCCTTTGCAAGCTTGCTTGGTTGGCCAAAAAGGGCGTATGCGTTTTTTCCTGAATATATTCAGGAAAAAACGCATACGCCCTTTTTGGCCAAGTGCATCATTGTGGACGTTCTGCCTCTTTTCCTATGCTTTAAATGCAATTCCAGTCTACCTCCTGAAATCGGTTTCCTGCAATTCTGCCCCGCTTTCAAGTCCTCTTGGCAGCCTTACTTCAGTATATTTTTGGACGATAGCTGTCATTTATAACTCTGCAGGTTTGTGAATTACAGTGCCCCTGAGCTCCTTTCTTCAACTCTCTTTCTCGTGAGCTGGCCGCAACACCGCAGGATGGCTTCAGGCCCTAATCTGGTTCCGGCATGGCACGCTGAGCCTTTGGTTAATTCCTCTTCCTGGTGTGAAATGAGAGTTAAATTTGCCCGTCCAGACACCTCCAGCTAGTCTCTCATTGGTTCTCCCTATTCCTGTTCATCTTCCGCAGAAATTGCAAACTGGGCCAAAGAGGAGGTTAAAGGCACTGACTCTCCAAGTCGGGAGAGTGTTAGTAAAGCGTCTGTAATGTTGCACCCGAGTACCAGGGGACGAAAACTGACACATATTGGAACACGTCTCCCGATCACACGGTTGATCATACTCTGGGTTCCACATGCATGTTTTAGCTGAAGGAAGAATACCTTAAACCTGGAGAGTTGAGACCCGTGGAATGGGTACCATGCACTATGACTTCAAAGGGTCTTCATTTGCTCACCGAACTTCTCCAATCCTATCACTGCTGCGTTTATGCCCCTGCACACACGCTTGATTCTCTTTCGGAGACATAGCAATCCATAGGTTTTAAGATACTTCCTAGTCATGTAGACTCTTAGGCATTTAATATGGTGTGTTGAGTCCATTTCGTTGAGCAAGGAGTAGCTCTTGTCTATTCCATATTTGGCTTAAGGAAATTTATCTGTGCTCATTTCAATCTCTGGTTTTATGCAGCACCCCAACTCACCTTTCCCCTTAAGCAAGCATAAGTTGGGTTTCTAAATTTGAGACCCTGTTCTGTTTTGTAATTCAGTTCCTGTGTAGCCAAGTTTACATTCCGTGTATTAGTGATATCTTATGATGTTTCTTTTTCTGTGTGACTTATTTCAGTTAGAATCATCGTACCTGAATCCACTCATTATGCTGCTACGGGCCTGATGACATAGATTTCATTGCTGAGTGATACTGCATTGTACGTAAGTACCACAACTTCTTTATCCATTTTTCACTTTCTGCGATATTGAACTTGTACCGTAAACCAGGTTCTTGTAAACAGAGCCGTCCCAACCTTTGGGGTGGCTGTGTCTTTTTGCTTTTAATTTCCCTAAGCTATAGGACCATAAGTGGAAGTGCCCTAGGCTCTGTTGCTTTGTTTTTTAGATGTTTCAGGAAACACCATACACTTCTCCCGAGTGGCTGTTGGCAATTTACATCCCGCCCATCAGCATAACAAGGCTCCCAGTTCTCCATGGCCTGTCCTGCCTTTCTGGATTTTACACTTTTTTCAGATGGCCCTTTTGACCGGGGGGAATTGAGACTTCATTGTAGTGCAGATTTCCTTTGCAAGCTTGCTTGGTTGGCCAAAAAGGGCGTATGCGTTTTTTCCTGAATATATTCAGGAAAAAACGCATACGCCCTTTTTGGCCAAGTGCATCATTGTGGACGTTCTGCCTCTTTTCCTATGCTTTAAATGCAATTCCAGTCTACCTCCTGAAATCGGTTTCCTGCAATTCTGCCCCGCTTTCAAGTCCTCTTGGCAGCCTTACTTCAGTATATTTTTGGACGATAGCTGTCATTTATAACTCTGCAGGTTTGTGAATTACAGTGCCCCTGAGCTCCTTTCTTCAACTCGCTTTCTCGTGAGCTGGCCGCAACACTGCAGGATGGCTTCAGGCCCTAATCTGGTTCCGGCATGGCACGCTGAGCCTTTGGTTAATTCCTCTTCCTGGTGGGAAATGAGAGTTAAATTTGCCCGTCCAGACACCTCCAGCTAGTCTGTCATTGGTTCTCCCTATTCCTGTTCATCTTCCGCAGAAATTGCAAACTGGGCCAAAGAGGAGGTTAAAGGCACTGACTCTCCAAGTCGGGAGAGTGTTAGTAAAGCGTCTGGAATGTTGCACCCGAGTACCAGGGGACGAAAACTGACACATATTGGAACACGTCTCCCGATCACACGGTTGATCATACTCTGGGTTCCACATGCATGTTTTAGGTGAAGGAAGAATACCTTAAACCTGGAGAGTTGAGACCCGTGGAATGGGTACCATGCAATATGACTTCAAAGGGTCTTCATTTGCTCACCGAACCTCTCCAGTCCTATCACTGCTGCGTTTATGCCCCTGTACACACGCTTGATTCTCTTTGGGAGACATAGCAATCCATACGTTTTAAGATACTTCCTAGTCAGGTACATTCTTAGTCTTTTAATATGGGGTGTTGAGTCCATTTCCTTGAGCAAGGAGTAGCTCTTGTCTATTCCATATTTGGCTTAAGGAACTTTATCTGTGCTCATTTCAATCTCTGGTTTTATGCAGCACCCCAACTCACCTTTCCCCTTAAGCAAGCATAAGTTGGGTTTCTAAATTTGAGACCCTGTTCTGTTTTGGAATTCAGTTCCTGTGTAGCCAAGTTTACATTCCGTGTATTAGTGATATCTTATGATGTTTCTTTTTCTGTGTGACTTATTTCAGTTAGAATCATCGTACCTGAATCCACTCATTATGCTGCTACGGGCCTGATGACATAGATTTCATTGCTGAGTGATACTGCATTGTATGTAAGTACCACAACTTCTTTATCCATTTTTCACTTTCTGCGATATTGAACTTGTACCGTAAACCAGGTTCTTGTAAACAGAGCCGTCCCAACCTTTGGGGTGGCTGTGTCTTTTTGATTTTAATTTCCCTAATCTATAGGACCATAAGTGGAAGTGCCCTAGGCTCTGTTGCTTTGTTTTTTAGATGTTTCAGGAAACACCATACACTTCTCCCGAGTGGCTGTTGGCAATTTACATCCCGCCCATCAGCATAACAAGGCTCCCAGTTCTCCATGGCCTGTCCTGCCTTTCTGGAGTTTACACTTTTTTCAGATGGCCCTTTTGACCGGGGGGAAGTGAGACTTCATTGTAGTGCAGATTTCCTTTGCAAGCTTGCTTGGTTGGCCAAAAAGGGCGTATGCGTTTTTTCCTGAATATATTCAGGAAAAAACGCATACGCCCTTTTTGGCCAAGTGCATCATTGTGGACGTTCTGCCTCTTTTCCTATGCTTTAAATGCAATTCCAGTCTACCTCCTGAAATCGGTTTCCTGCAATTCTGCCCCACTTTCAAGTCCTCTTGGCAGCCTTACTTCAGTATATTTTTGGACGATAGCTGTCATTTATAACTCTGCAGGTTTGTGAATTACAGTGCCCCTGAGCTCCTTTCTTCAACTCGCTTTCTCGTGAGCTGGCCGCAACACCGCAGGATGGCTTCAGGCCCTAATCTGGTTCCGGCACAGCACGCTGAGCCTTTGGTTAATTCCTCTTCCTGGTGCGAAATGAGAGTTAAATTTGCCCATCCAGACACCTCCAGCTAGTCTCTCGTTGGTTCTCCCTATTCCTGTTCATCTTCCGCAGAAATTGCAAACTGGGCCAAACAGGAGGTTAAAGGCACTGACTCTCCAAGTCGGGAGAGTGTTAGTAAAGCGTCTGGAATGTTGCACCCGAGTACCAGGGGACGAAAACTAACACATATTGGAACACGTCTCCCGATCTCACGGTTGATCATACTCTGGGTTCCACATGCATGTTTTAGCTGAAGGAAGAATACTTTAAACCTGGAGAGTTGAGACCCGTGGAATGCGTACCATGCAATATGACTTCAAATGGTCTTCATTTGCTCACCGAACTTCTCCAACCCTATCACTGCTGCGTTTATGCCCCTGTACACACGCTTGATTCTCTTTTGGAGACATAGCCATCCATAGGTTTTAAGTAACTTCCTAGTCAGGTACACTCTTAGGCATTTAATATGTGGTGTTGAGTCCATTTTGTTTAGCAAGGAGTAGCTCTTGTCTATTCCATATTTGGCTTAAGGAACTTTATCTGTGCCCATTTCAATCTCTGGTTTTATGCAGCACCCCAACTCACCTTTCCCCTTAAGCAAGCATAAGTTGGGTTTCTAAATTTGAGACCCTGTTCTGTTTTGTAATTCAGTTCCTATGTAGCCAAGTTTACATTCCGTGTATTAGTGATACCTTATGATATTTATTTTTCTGTGTGACTTATTTCAGTTAGAATCATCGTACCTGAATCCACTCATTATGCTGCTACGGGCCTGATGACGTAGATTTCATTGCTGAGTGATACTGCATTGTACGTAAGTACCACAACTTCTTTATCCATTTTTCACTTTCTGCGATATTGAACTTGTACCGTATATGAGGTTCTTGTAAACAGAGCCGTCCCAACCTTTGGGGTGGCTGTGTCTTTTTGCTTTTAATTTCCCTAAGCTATATGACCATAAGTGGAAGTGCCCTAGGCTCTGATGCTTTGATTTTTAGATGTTTCAGGAAACACCATACACTTCTCCCGAGTGGCTGTTGGCAATTTACATCCCTCCCATCAGCATAACAAGGCTCCCAGTTCTCCATGGCCTGTCCTGCCTTTCTGGATTTTACACTTTTTTCAGATGGCCCTTTTGACCGGGGGGAAGTGAGACTTCATTGTAGTGTAGATTTCCTTGCAAGCTTGCTTGGTTGGCCAAAAAGGGCGTATGCGTTTTTTCCTGAATATATTCAGGAAAAAACGCATACGCCCTTTTTGGCCAAGTGCATCATTGTGGATGTTCTGCCTCTTTTCCTATGCTTTAAATGCAATTCCAGTCTACCTCCTGAAATCGGTTTCCTGCAATTCTGCCCCGCTTTCAAGTCCTCTTGGCAGCCTTACTTCAGTATATTTTTGGACGATAGCTGTCATTTATAACTCTGCAGGTTTGTGAATTACACTGCCCCTGAGCTCCTTTCTTCAACTCACTTTCTCGTGAGCTGGCCGCAACACCGCAGGATGGCTTCAGGCCCTAATCTGGTTCCGGCAGGGCACGCTGAGCCTTTGGTTAATTCCTCTTCCTGGTGGGAAATGAGAGTTAAATTTGCCCATCCAGACACCTCCAGCTAGTCTCTCATTGGTTCTCCCTATTCCTGTTCATCTTCCGCAGAAATTGCAAACTGGGCCAAACAGGAGGTTAAAGGCACTGACTCTCCAAGTCGGGAGAGTGTTAGTAAAGCGTCTGGAATGTTGCACCCGAGTACCAGGGGACGACAACTGACACATATTGAAACACGTCTCCCGATCACACGGTTGATCATACTCTGGGTTCCACATGCATGTTTTAGCTGAAGGAAGAATACCTTAAACCTGGAGAGTTCAGACCCGTCGATTGGGTACCATGCAATATGACTTCGAAGGGTCTTCATTTGTTCACCGAACTTCTCCACTCCTATCACTGCTGCGTTTATGCCTCTGTACAGACGCTTGATTCTCTTTCGGAGACATAGCAATCCATAGGTTTTAAGATACTTCCTAGTCAGGTACACTCTTAGGCGTTTAACATGGGGTGTTGAGTCCATTTCGTTGAGCAAGGAGTAGCTCTTGTCTATTCCATATTTGGCTTAAGGAACTTTATCTGTGCCCATTTCAATCTCTGGTTTTATGCAGCACCCCAACTCACCTTTCCCCTTAAGCAAGCATAAGTTGGTTTTCTAAATTTGAGACCCTGTTCTGTTTTGGAATTCAGTTCCTGTGTAGCCAAGTTTACATTCCGTGTATTAGTGATATCTTATGATGTTTCTTTTTCTGTGTGACTTATTTCAGTAAGAATCATCGTACCTGAATCCACTCATTATGCTGCTACGGGCCTGATGACGTAGATTTCATTGCTGAGTGATACTGCATTGTACGTAAGTACCACAACTTCTTTATCCATTTTTCACTTTCTGCGATATTGAACTTGTACCGTATATGAGGTTCTTGTAAACAGAGCCGTCCCAACCTTTGGGGTGGCTGTGTCTTTTTGCTTTTAATTTCCCTAAGCTATATGACCATAAGTGGAAGTGCCCTAGGCTCTGATGCTTTGATTTTTAGATGTTTCAGGAAACACCATACACTTCTCCCGAGTGGCTGTTGGCAATTTACATCCCTCCCATCAGAATAACAAGGCTCCCAGTTCTCCATGGCCTGTCCTGCCTTTCTGGATTTTACACATTTTTCAGATAGCCCTTTTGACCGGGGGGAAGTGAGACTTCATTGTAGTGCAGATTTCTTTGCAAGCTTGCTTGGTTGGCCAAAAAGGGCGTATGCGTTTTTTCCTGAATATATCAGGAAAAAACGCATACGCCCTTTTTGGCCAAGTGCATCATTGTGGATGTTCTGCCTCTTTTCCTATGCTTTAAATGCAATTCCTGTCTACCTCCTGAAATCGGTTTCCTGCAATTCTGCCCCGCTTTCAAGTCCTCTTGGCAGCCTTACTTCAGTATATTTTTGGACGATAGCTGTCATTTATAACTCTGCAGGTTTGTGAATTACAGTGCCCCTGAGCTCCTTTCTTCAACTCGCTTTCTTGTGAGCTGGCCGCAACACCGCAGGATGGCTTCAGGCCCTAATCTGGTTCCGGCACGGCACGCTGAGCCTTTGGTTAATTCCTCTTCATGGTGCGAAATGAGAGTTAAATTTGCCCGTCCAGACACCTCCAGCTAGTCTCTCATTGGTTCTCCCTATTCCTGTTCATCTTCCGCAGAAATTGCAAACTGGGCCAAACAGGAGGTTAAAGGCACTGACTCTCCAAGTCGGGAGAGTGTTAGTAAAGCGTCTGGAATGTTGCACCCGAGTACCAGGGGACGAAAACTGACACATATTGGAACACGTCTCCCGATCACACGGTTGATCATACTCTGGGTTCCACATGCATGTTTTAGGTGAAGGAAGAATACCTTAAACCTGGAGAGTTGAGACCCGTGGAATGGGTACCATGCACTATGACTTCAAAGGGTCTTCATTTGCTCACCGAACTTCTCCAATCCTATCACTGCTGCGTTTATGCCCCTGCACACACGCTTGATTCTCTTTCGGAGACATAGCAATCCATAGGTTTT
Source organism: Lagenorhynchus albirostris (assembly GCF_949774975.1). Taxonomy (NCBI): domain Eukaryota; kingdom Metazoa; phylum Chordata; class Mammalia; order Artiodactyla; family Delphinidae; genus Lagenorhynchus; species Lagenorhynchus albirostris. The sequence goes on from NW_026783327.1 coordinate 13,947, forward strand.
AAGATACTTCCTAGTCATGTAGACTCTTAGGCATTTAATATGGTGTGTTGAGTCCATTTCGTTGAGCAAGGAGTAGCTCTTGTCTATTCCATATTTGGCTTAAGGAAATTTATCTGTGCTCATTTCAATCTCTGGTTTTATGCAGCACCCCAACTCACCTTTCCCCTTAAGCAAGCATAAGTTGGGTTTCTAAATTTGAGACCCTGTTCTGTTTTGTAATTCAGTTCCTGTGTAGCCAAGTTTACATTCCGTGTATTAGTGATATCTTATGATGTTTCTTTTTCTGTGTGACTTATTTCAGTTAGAATCATCGTACCTGAATCCACTCATTATGCTGCTACGGGCCTGATGAGATAGATTTCATTGCTGAGTGATACTGCATTGTACGTAAGTACCACAACTTCTTTATCCATTTTTCACTTTCTGCGATATTGAACTTGTACCGTATATGAGGTTCTTGTAAACAGAGCCGTCCCAACCTTTGGGGTGGCTGTGTCTTTTTGCTTTTAATTTCCCTAAGCTATATGACCATAAGTGGAAGTGCCCTAGGCTCTGATGCTTTGATTTTTAGATGTTTCAGGAAACACCATACACTTCTCCCGAGTGGCTGTTGGCAATTTACATCCCTCCCATCAGCATAACAAGGCTCCCAGTTCTCCATGGCCTGTCCTGCCTTTCTGGATTTTACACTTTTTTCAGATGGCCCTTTTGACCGGGGGGAAGTGAGACTTCATTGTAGTGTAGATTTCCTTGCAAGCTTGCTTGGTTGGCCAAAAAGGGCGTATGCGTTTTTTCCTGAATATATTCAGGAAAAAACGCATACGCCCTTTTTGGCCAAGTGCATCATTGTGGATGTTCTGCCTCTTTTCCTATGCTTTAAATGCAATTCCAGTCTACCTCCTGAAATCGGTTTCCTGCAATTCTGCCCCGCTTTCAAGTCCTCTTGGCAGCCTTACTTCAGTATATTTTTGGACGATAGCTGTCATTTATAACTCTGCAGGTTTGTGAATTACACTGCCCCTGAGCTCCTTTCTTCAACTCACTTTCTCGTGAGCTGGCCGCAACACCGCAGGATGGCTTCAGGCCCTAATCTGGTTCCGGCAGGGCACGCTGAGCCTTTGGTTAATTCCTCTTCCTGGTGGGAAATGAGAGTTAAATTTGCCCATCCAGACACCTCCAGCTAGTCTCTCATTGGTTCTCCCTATTCCTGTTCATCTTCCGCAGAAATTGCAAACTGGGCCAAACAGGAGGTTAAAGGCACTGACTCTCCAAGTCGGGAGAGTGTTAGTAAAGCGTCTGGAATGTTGCACCCGAGTACCAGGGGACGACAACTGACACATATTGAAACACGTCTCCCGATCACACGGTTGATCATACTCTGGGTTCCACATGCATGTTTTAGCTGAAGGAAGAATACCTTAAACCTGGAGAGTTCAGACCCGTCGATTGGGTACCATGCAATATGACTTCGAAGGGTCTTCATTTGTTCACCGAACTTCTCCACTCCTATCACTGCTGCGTTTATGCCCCTGTACAGACGCTTGATTCTCTTTCGGAGACATAGCAATCCATAGGTTTTAAGATACTTCCTAGTCAGGTACACTCTTAGGCGTTTAACATGGGGTGTTGAGTCCATTTCGTTGAGCAAGGAGTAGCTCTTGTCTATTCCATATTTGGCTTAAGGAACTTTATCTGTGCCCATTTCAATCTCTGGTTTTATGCAGCACCCCAACTCACCTTTCCCCTTAAGCAAGCATAAGTTGGTTTTCTAAATTTGAGACCCTGTTCTGTTTTGGAATTCAGTTCCTGTGTAGCCAAGTTTACATTCCGTGTATTAGTGATATCTTATGATGTTTCTTTTTCTGTGTGACTTATTTCAGTAAGAATCATCGTACCTGAATCCACTCATTATGCTGCTACGGGCCTGATGACGTAGATTTCATTGCTGAGTGATACTGCATTGTACGTAAGTACCACAACTTCTTTATCCATTTTTCACTTTCTGCGATATTAAACTTGTACCGTATATGAGGTTCTTGTAAACAGAGCCGTCCCAACCTTTGGGGTGGCTGTGTCTTTTTGCTTTTAATTTCCCTAAGCTATATGACCATAAGTGGAAGTGCCCTAGGCTCTGATGCTTTGATTTTTAGATGTTTCAGGAAACACCATACACTTCTCCCGAGTGGCTGTTGGCAATTTACATCCCTCCCATCAGCATAACAAGGCTCCCAGTTCTCCATGGCCTGTCCTGCCTTTCTGGATTTTACACTTTTTTCAGATGGCCCTTTTGACCGGGGGGAAGTGAGACTTCATTGTAGTGCAGATTTCTTTGCAAGCTTGCTTGGTTGGCCAAAAAGGGCGTATGCGTTTTTTCCTGAATATATTCAGGAAAAAACGCATACGCCCTTTTTGGCCAAGTGCATCATTGTGGATGTTCTGCCTCTTTTCCTATGCTTTCAATGCAATTCCTGTCTACCTCCTGAAATCGGTTTCCTGCAATTCTGCCCCGCTTTCAAGTCCTCTTGGCAGCCTTACTTCAGTATATTTTTGGACGATAGCTGTCATTTATAACTCTGCAGGTTTGTGAATTACAGTGCCCCTGAGCTCCTTTCTTCAACTCGCTTTCTTGTGAGCTGGCCGCAACACCGCAGGATGGCTTCAGGCCCTAATCTGGTTCCGGCACGGCACGCTGAGCCTTTGGTTAATTCCTCTTCATGGTGCGAAATGAGAGTTAAATTTGCCCGTCCAGACACCTCCAGCTAGTCTCTCATTGGTTCTCCCTATTCCTGTTCATCTTCCGCAGAAATTGCAAACTGGGCCAAACAGGAGGTTAAAGGCACTGACTCTCCAAGTCGGGAGAGTGTTAGTAAAGCGTCTGGAATGTTGCACCCGAGTACCAGGGGACGACAACTGAGACATATTTGAACACGTCTCCCGATCACACGGTTGATCATACTCTGGGTTCCACGTGCATGTTTTAGCTGAAGGAAGAATACCTTAAACCTGGAGAGTTGAGACCCGTGGAATGGGTACCATGCAATATGACTTCAAAGGGACTTCATTTGCTCACCGAACCTCTCCAATCCTATCACTGCTGCGTTTATGCCCCTGTACACACGCTTGATTCTCTTTCGGAGACATAGCAGTCCATAGGTTTTAAGATACTTCCTAGTCAGGTACATACTTAGGCGTTTAATATGGGGTGTTTAATCCATTTCGTTGAGCAAGGAGTAGCTCTTGTCTATTCCATATTTGGCTTAAGGAACTTTATCTGTGCTCATTTCAATCTCTGGTTTTATGCAGCACCCCAACTCACCTTTCCCCTTAAGCAAGCATAAGTTGGTTTTCTAAATTTGAGACCCTGTTCTGTTTTGGAATTCAGTTCCTGTGTAGCCAAGTTTACATTCCGTGTATTAGTGATATCTTATGATGTTTCTTTTTCTGTGTGACTTATTTCAGTTAGAATCATCGTACCTGAATCCACTCATTATGCTGCTATGGGCCTGATGAGATAGATTTCATTGCTGAGTGATACTGCATTGTACGTAAGTACCACAACTTCTTTATCCATTTTTCACTTTCTGCGATATTGAACTTGTACCGTAAACCAGGTTCTTGTAAACAGAGCCGTCCCAACCTTTGGGGTGGCTGTGTCTTTTTGATTTTAATTTCCCTAAGCTATAGGACCATAAGTGGAAGTGCCCTAGGCTCTGTTGCTTTGTTTTTTAGATGTTTCAGGAAACACCATACACTTCTCCCGAGTGGCTGTTGGCAATTTACATCCCGCCCATCAGCATAACAAGGCTCCCAGTTCTCCATGGCCTGTCCTGCCTTTCTGGATTTTACACTTTTTTCAGATGGCCCTTTTGACCGGGGGGAAGTGAGACTTCATTGTAGTGCAGATTTCCTTTGCAAGCTTGCTTGGTTGGCCAAAAAGGGCGTATGCGTTTTTTCCTGAATATATTCAGGAAAAAACGCATACGCCCTTTTTGGCCAAGTGCATCATTGTGGACGTTCTGCCTCTTTTCCTATGCTTTAAATGCAATTCCAGTCTACCTCCTGAAATCGGTTTCCTGCAATTCTGCCCCGCTTTCAAGTCCTCTTGGCAGCCTTACTTCAGTATATTTTTGGACGATAGCTGTCATTTATAACTCTGCAGGTTTGTGAATTACAGTGCCCCTGAGCTCCTTTCTTCAACTCGCTTTCTCGTGAGCTGGCCGCAACACTGCAGGTTGGCTTCAGGCCCTAATCTGGTTCCGGCATGGCACGCTGAGCCTTTGGTTAATTCCTCTTCCTGGTGGGAAATGAGAGTTAAATTTGCCCGTCCAGACACCTCCAGCTAGTCTGTCATTGGTTCTCCCTATTCCTGTTCATCTTCCGCAGAAATTGCAAACTGGGCCAAAGAGGAGGTTAAAGGCACTGACTCTCCAAGTCGGGAGAGTGTTAGTAAAGCGTCTGTAATGTTGCACCCGAGTACCAGGGGACGAAAACTGACACATATTGGAACACGTCTCCCGATCACACGGTTGATCATACTCTGGGTTCCACATGCATGTTTTAGGTGAAGGAAGAATACCTTAAACCTGGAGAGTTGAGACCCGTGGAATGGGTACCATGCACTATGACTTCAAAGGGTCTTCATTTGCTCACCGAACTTCTCCAATCCTATCACTGCTGCGTTTATGCCCCTGCACACACGCTTGATTCTCTTTCGGAGACATAGCAATCCATAGGTTTTAAGATACTTCCTAGTCATGTAGACTCTTAGGCATTTAATATGGTGTGTTGAGTCCATTTCGTTGAACAAGGAGTAGCTCTTGTCTATTCCATATTTGGCTTAAGGAACTTTATCTGTGCTCATTTCAATCTCTGGTTTTATGCAGCACCCCAACTCACCTTTCCCCTTAAGCAAGCATAAGTTGGGTTTCTAAATTTGAGACCCTGTTCTGTTTTGTAATTCAGTTCCTGTGTAGCCAAGTTTACATTCCGTGTATTAGTGATATCTTATGATGTTTCTTTTTCTGTGTGACTTATTTCAGTTAGAATCATCGTACCTGAATCCACTCATTATGCTGCTACGGGCCTGATGACGTAGATTTCATTGCTGAGTGATACTGCATTGTACGTAAGTACCACAACTTCTTTATCCATTTTTCACTTTCTGCGATATTGAACTTGTACCGTATATGAGGTTCTTGTAAACAGAGCCGTCCCAACCTTTGGGGTGGCTGTGTCTTTTTGCTTTTAATTTCCCTAAGCTATATGACCATAAGTGGAAGTGCCCTAGGCTCTGATGCTTTGATTTTTAGATGTTTCAGGAAACACCATACACTTCTCCCGAGTGGCTGTTGGCAATTTACATCCCTCCCATCAGCATAACAAGGCTCCCAGTTCTCCATGGCCTGTCCTGCCTTTCTGGATTTTACACTTTTTTCAGATGGCCCTTTTGACCGGGGGGAAGTGAGACTTCATTGTAGTGTAGATTTCCTTGCAAGCTTGCTTGGTTGGCCAAAAAGGGCGTATGCGTTTTTTCCTGAATATATTCAGGAAAAAACGCATACGCCCTTTTTGGCCAAGTGCATCATTGTGGATGTTCTGCCTCTTTTCCTATGCTTTAAATGCAATTCCAGTCTACCTCCTGAAATCGGTTTCCTGCAATTCTGCCCCGCTTTCAAGTCCTCTTGGCAGCCTTACTTCAGTATATTTTTGGACGATAGCTGTCATTTATAACTCTGCAGGTTTGTGAATTACAGTGCCCCTGAGCTCCTTTCTTCAACTCACTTTCTCGTGAGCTGGCCGCAACACCGCAGGATGGCTTCAGGCCCTAATCTGGTTCCGGCAGGGCACGCTGAGCCTTTGGTTAATTCCTCTTCCTGGTGGGAAATGAGAGTTAAATTTGCCCATCCAGACACCTCCAGCTAGTCTCTCATTGGTTCTCCCTATTCCTGTTCATCTTCCGCAGAAATTGCAAACTGGGCCAAACAGGAGGTTAAAGGCACTGACTCTCCAAGTCGGGAGAGTGTTAGTAAAGCGTCTGGAATGTTGCACCCGAGTACCAGGGGACGACAACTGACACATATTGAAACACGTCTCCCGATCACACGGTTGATCATACTCTGGGTTCCACATGCATGTTTTAGCTGAAGGAAGAATACCTTAAACCTGGAGAGTTCAGACCCGTCGATTGGGTACCATGCAATATGACTTCGAAGGGTCTTCATTTGTTCACCGAACTTCTCCACTCCTATCACTGCTGCGTTTATGCCCCTGTACAGACGCTTGATTCTCTTTCGGAGACATAGCAATCCATAGGTTTTAAGATACTTCCTAGTCAGGTACACTCTTAGGCGTTTAACATGGGGTGTTGAGTCCATTTCGTTGAGCAAGGAGTAGCTCTTGTCTATTCCATATTTGGCTTAAGGAACTTTATCTGTGCCCATTTCAATCTCTGGTTTTATGCAGCACCCCAACTCACCTTTCCCCTTAAGCAAGCATAAGTTGGTTTTCTAAATTTGAGACCCTGTTCTGTTTTGGAATTCAGTTCCTGTGTAGCCAAGTTTACATTCCGTGTATTAGTGATATCTTATGATGTTTCTTTTTCTGTGTGACTTATTTCAGTAAGAATCATCGTACCTGAATCCACTCATTATGCTGCTACGGGCCTGATGACGTAGATTTCATTGCTGAGTGATACTGCATTGTACGTAAGTACCACAACTTCTTTATCCATTTTTCACTTTCTGCGATATTGAACTTGTACCGTATATGAGGTTCTTGTAAACAGAGCCGTCCCAACCTTTGGGGTGGCTGTGTCTTTTTGCTTTTAATTTCCCTAAGCTATATGACCATAAGTGGAAGTGCCCTAGGCTCTGATGCTTTGATTTTTAGATGTTTCAGGAAACACCATACACTTCTCCCGAGTGGCTGTTGGCAATTTACATCCCTCCCATCAGCATAACAAGGCTCCCAGTTCTCCATGGCCTGTCCTGCCTTTCTGGATTTTACACTTTTTTCAGATGGCCCTTTTGACCGGGGGGAAGTGAGACTTCATTGTAGTGCAGATTTCTTTGCAAGCTTGCTTGGTTGGCCAAAAAGGGCGTATGCGTTTTTTCCTGAATATATTCAGGAAAAAACGCATACGCCCTTTTTGGCCAAGTGCATCATTGTGGATGTTCTGCCTCTTTTCCTATGCTTTAAATGCAATTCCTGTCTACCTCCTGAAATCGGTTTCCTGCAATTCTGCCCCGCTTTCAAGTCCTCTTGGCAGCCTTACTTCAGTATATTTTTGGACGATAGCTGTCATTTATAACTCTGCAGGTTTGTGAATTACAGTGCCCCTGAGCTCCTTTCTTCAACTCGCTTTCTTGTGAGCTGGCCGCAACACCGCAGGATGGCTTCAGGCCCTAATCTGGTTCCGGCACGGCACGCTGAGCCTTTGGTTAATTCCTCTTCATGGTGCGAAATGAGAGTTAAATTTGCCCGTCCAGACACCTCCAGCTAGTCTCTCATTGGTTCTCCCTATTCCTGTTCATCTTCCGCAGAAATTGCAAACTGGGCCAAACAGGAGGTTAAAGGCACTGACTCTCCAAGTCGGGAGAGTGTTAGTAAAGCGTCTGGAATGTTGCACCCGAGTACCAGGGGACGACAACTGAGACATATTTGAACACGTCTCCCGATCACACGGTTGATCATACTCTGGGTTCCACGTGCATGTTTTAGCTGAAGGAAGAATACCTTAAACCTGGAGAGTTGAGACCCGTGGAATGGGTACCATGCAATATGACTTCAAAGGGACTTCATTTGCTCACCGAACCTCTCCAATCCTATCACTGCTGCGTTTATGCCCCTGTACACACGCTTGATTCTCTTTCGGAGACATAGCAGTCCATAGGTTTTAAGATACTTCCTAGTCAGGTACATACTTAGGCGTTTAATATGGGGTGTTTAATCCATTTCGTTGAGCAAGGAGTAGCTCTTGTCTATTCCATATTTGGCTTAAGGAACTTTATCTGTGCTCATTTCAATCTCTGGTTTTATGCAGCACCCCAACTCACCTTTCCCCTTAAGCAAGCATAAGTTGGTTTTCTAAATTTGAGACCCTGTTCTGTTTTGGAATTCAGTTCCTGTGTAGCCAAGTTTACATTCCGTGTATTAGTGATATCTTATGATGTTTCTTTTTCTGTGTGACTTATTTCAGTTAGAATCATCGTACCTGAATCCACTCATTATGCTGCTATGGGCCTGATGAGATAGATTTCATTGCTGAGTGATACTGCATTGTACGTAAGTACCACAACTTCTTTATCCATTTTTCACTTTCTGCGATATTGAACTTGTACCGTAAACCAGGTTCTTGTAAACAGAGCCGTCCCAACCTTTGGGGTGGCTGTGTCTTTTTGATTTTAATTTCCCTAAGCTATAGGACCATAAGTGGAAGTGCCCTAGGCTCTGTTGCTTTGTTTTTTAGATGTTTCAGGAAACACCATACACTTCTCCCGAGTGGCTGTTGGCAATTTACATCCCGCCCATCAGCATAACAAGGCTCCCAGTTCTCCATGGCCTGTCCTGCCTTTCTGGATTTTACACTTTTTTCAGATGGCCCTTTTGACCGGGGGGAAGTGAGACTTCATTGTAGTGCAGATTTCCTTTGCAAGCTTGCTTGGTTGGCCAAAAAGGGCGTATGCGTTTTTTTCCTGAATATATTCAGGAAAAAACGCATACGCCCTTTTTGGCCAAGTGCATCATTGTGGACGTTCTGCCTCTTTTCCTATGCTTTAAATGCAATTCCAGTCTACCTCCTGAAATCGGTTTCCTGCAATTCTGCCCCGCTTTCAAGTCCTCTTGGCAGCCTTACTTCAGTATATTTTTGGACGATAGCTGTCATTTATAACTCTGCAGGTTTGTGAATTACAGTGCCCCTGAGCTCCTTTCTTCAACTCGCTTTCTCGTGAGCTGGCCGCAACACTGCAGGATGGCTTCAGGCCCTAATCTGGTTCCGGCATGGCACGCTGAGCCTTTGGTTAATTCCTCTTCCTGGTGGGAAATGAGAGTTAAATTTGCCCGTCCAGACACCTCCAGCTAGTCTCTCATTGGTTCTCCCTATTCCTGTTCATCTTCCGCAGAAATTGCAAACTGGGCCAAAGAGGAGGTTAAAGGCACTGACTCTCCAAGTCGGGAGAGTGTTAGTAAAGCGTCTGTAATGTTGCACCCGAGTACCAGGGGACGAAAACTGACACATATTGGAACACGTCTCCCGATCACACGGTTGATCATACTCTGGGTTCCACATGCATGTTTTAGCTGAAGGAAGAATACCTTAAACCTGGAGAGTTGAGACCCGTGGAATGGGTACCATGCACTATGACTTCAAAGGGTCTTCATTTGCTCACCGAACTTCTCCAATCCTATCACTGCTGCGTTTATGCCCCTGCACACACGCTTGATTCTCTTTCGGAGACATAGCAATCCATAGGTTTTAAGATACTTCCTAGTCATGTAGACTCTTAGGCATTTAATATGGTGTGTTGAGTCCATTTCGTTGAGCAAGGAGTAGCTCTTGTCTATTCCATATTTGGCTTAAGGAAATTTATCTGTGCTCATTTCAATCTCTGGTTTTATGCAGCACCCCAACTCACCTTTCCCCTTAAGCAAGCATAAGTTGGGTTTCTAAATTTGAGACCCTGTTCTGTTTTGTAATTCAGTTCCTGTGTAGCCAAGTTTACATTCCGTGTATTAGTGATATCTTATGATGTTTCTTTTTCTGTGTGACTTATTTCAGTTAGAATCATCGTACCTGAATCCACTCATTATGCTGCTACGGGCCTGATGACATAGATTTCATTGCTGAGTGATACTGCATTGTACGTAAGTACCACAACTTCTTTATCCATTTTTCACTTTCTGCGATATTGAACTTGTACCGTAAACCAGGTTCTTGTAAACAGAGCCGTCCCAACTTTTGGGGTGATGTGTCTTTATGATTTTAATTTCTCTAAGCTATAGGACCATAAGTGGAAGTGCCCTAGGCTCTGTTGCTTTGTTTTTTAGATGTTTCAGGAAACACCATACACTTCTCCCGAGTGGCTGTTGGCAATTTACATCCCGCCCATCAGCATAACAAGGCTCCCAGTTCTCCATGGCCTGTCCTGCCTTTCTGGATTTTACACTTTTTTCAGATGGCCCTTTTGACCGGGGGGAAGTGAGACTTCATTATAGTGCAGATTTCCTTTGCAAGCTTGCTTGGTTGGCCAAAAAGGGCGTATGCGTTTTTTCCTGAATATATTCAGGAAAAAACGCATACGCCCTTTTTGGCCAAGTGCATCATTGTGGACGTTCTGCCTCTTTTCCTATGCTTTAAATGCAATTCCAGTCTACCTCCTGAAATCGGTTTCCTGCAATTCTGCCCCTCTTTCAAGTCCTCTTGGCAGCCTTACTTCAGTATATTTTTGGACGATAGCTGTCATTTATAACTCTGCAGGTTTGTGAATTACAGTGCCCCTGAGCTCCTTTCTTCAAATCACTTTCTCGTGAGCTGGCCGCAACACTGCAGGATGGCTTCAGGCCCTAATCTGGTTCCGGCAGGGCACGCTGAGCCTTTGGTTAATTCCTCTTCCTGGTGGGAAATGAGAGTTAAATTTGCCCATCCAGACACCTCCAGCTAGTCTCTCATTGGTTCTCCCTATTCCTGTTCATCTTCCGCAGAAATTGCAAACTGGGCCAAACAGGAGGTTAAAGGCACTGACTCTCCAAGTCGGGAGAGTGTTAGTAAAGCGTCTGGAATGTTGCACCCGAGTACCAGGGGACGAAAACTGACACATATTGAAACACGTCTCCCGATCACACGGTTGATCATACTCTGGGTTCCACATGCATGTTTTAGCTGAAGGAAGAATACCTTAAACCTGGAGAGTTGAGACCCGTGGATTGGGTACCATGCAATATGACTTCAAAGGGTCTTCATTTGTTCACCGAACTTCTCCACTCCTATCACTGCTGCGTTTATGCCCCTGTACACACGCTTGATTCTCTTTCGGAGACATAGCAATCCATAGGTTTTAAGATACTTCCTAGTCAGGTACACTCTTAGGCGTTTAATATGGGGTGTTGAGTCCATTTCGTTGAGCAAGGAGTAGCTCTTGTCTATTCCATATTTGGCTTAAGGAACTTTATCTGTGCTCATTTCAATCTCTGGTTTTATGCAGCACCCCAACTCACCTTTCCCCTTAAGCAAGCATAAGTTGGTTTTCTAAATTTGAGACCCTGTTCTGTTTTGGAATTCAGTTCCTGTGTAGCCAAGTTTACATTCCGTGTATTAGTGATATCTTATGATGTTTCTTTTTCTGTGTGACTTATTTCAGTAAGAATCATCATACCTGAATCCACTCATTATGGTGCTATGGGCCTGATGAGATAGATTTCATTGCTGAGTGATACTGCATTGTACGTAAGTACCACAACTTCTTTATCCATTTTTCACTTTCTGCGATATTGAACTTGTACCGTAAACCAGGTTTTTGTAAACAGAGCCGTCCCAACCTTTGGGGTGGCTGTGTCTTTTTGATTTTAATTTCCCTAAGCTATAGGACCATAAGTGGAAGTGCCCTAGGCTCTGTTGCTTTGTTTTTTAGATGTTTCAGGAAACACCATACACTTCTCCCGAGTGGCTGTTGGCAATTTACATCCCGCCCATCAGCATAACAAGGCTCCCAGTTCTCCATGGCCTGTCCTGCCTTTCTGGATTTTACACTTTTTTCAGATGGCCCTTTTGACCGGGGGGAAGTGAGACTTCATTGTAGTGCAGATTTCCTTTGCAAGCTTGCTTGGTTGGCCAAAAAGGGCGTATGCGTTTTTTCCTGAATATATTCAGGAAAAAACGCATACGCCCTTTTTGGCCAAGTGCATCATTGTGGACGTTCTGCCTCTTTTCCTATGCTTTAAATGCAATTCCAGTCTACCTCCTGAAATCGGTTTCCTGCAATTCTGCCCCGCTTTCAAGTCCTCTTGGCAGCCTTACTTCAGTATATTTTTGGACGATAGCTGTCATTTATAACTCTGCAGGTTTGTGAATTACAGTGCCCCTGAGCTCCTTTCTTCAACTCGCTTTCTCGTGAGCTGGCCGCAACACTGCAGGATGGCTTCAGGCCCTAATCTGGTTCCGGCATGGCACGCTGAGCCTTTGGTTAATTCCTCTTCCTGGTGGGAAATGAGAGTTAAATTTGCCCGTCCAGACACCTCCAGCTAGTCTGTCATTGGTTCTCCCTATTCCTGTTCATCTTCCGCAGAAATTGCAAACTGGGCCAAAGAGGAGGTTAAAGGCACTGACTCTCCAAGTCGGGAGAGTGTTAGTAAAGCGTCTGGAATGTTGCACCCGAGTACCAGGGGACGAAAACTGACACATATTGGAACACGTCTCCCGATCACACGGTTGATCATACTCTGGGTTCCACATGCATGTTTTAGGTGAAGGAAGAATACCTTAAACCTGGAGAGTTGAGACCCGTGGAATGGGTACCATGCACTATGACTTCAAAGGGTCTTCATTTGCTCACCGAACTTCTCCAATCCTATCACTGCTGCGTTTATGCCCCTGCACACACGCTTGATTCTCTTTCGGAGACATAGCAATCCATAGGTTTTAAGATACTTCCTAGTCATGTAGACTCTTAGGCATTTAATATGGTGTGTTGAGTCCATTTCGTTGAACAAGGAGTAGCTCTTGTCTATTCCATATTTGGCTTAAGGAACTTTATCTGTGCTCATTTCAATCTCTGGTTTTATGCAGCACCCCAACTCACCTTTCCCCTTAAGCAAGCATAAGTTGGGTTTCTAAATTTGAGACCCTGTTCTGTTTTGGAATTCAGTTCCTGTGTAGCCAAGTTTACATTCCGTGTATTAGTGATATCTTATGATGTTTCTTTTTCTGTGTGACTTATTTCAGTTAGAATCATCGTACCTGAATCCACTCATTATGCTGCTACGGGCCTGATGACATAGATTTCATTGCTGAGTGATACTGCATTGTACGTAAGTACCACAACTTCTTTATCCATTTTTCACTTTCTGCGATATTGAACTTGTACCGTAAACCAGGTTCTTGTAAACAGAGCCGTCCCAACCTTTGGGGTGGCTGTGTCTTTTTGATTTTAATTTCCCTAAGCTATAGGACCATAAGTGGAAGTGCCCTAGGCTCTGTTGCTTTGTTTTTTAGATGTTTCAGGAAACACCATACACTTCTCCCGAGTGGCTGTTGGCAATTTACATCCCGCCCATCAGCATAACAAGGCTCCCAGTTCTCCATGGCCTGTCCTGCCTTTCTGGAGTTTACACTTTTTACAGATGGCCCTTTTGACCGGGGGGAAGTGAGACTTCATTGTAGTGCAGATTTCCTTTGCAAGCTTGCTTGGTTGGCCAAAAAGGGCGTATGCATTTTTTCCTGAATATATTCAGGAAAAAACGCATACGCCCTTTTTGGCCAAGTGCATCATTGTGGACGTTCTGCCTCTTTTCCTATGCTTTAAATGCAATTCCAGTCTACCTCCTGAAATCGGTTTCCTGCAATTCTGCCCCGCTTTCAAGTCCTCTTGGCAGCCTTACTTCAGTATATTTTTGGACGATAGCTGTCATTTATAACTCTGCAGGTTTGTGAATTACAGTGCCCCTGAGCTCCTTTCTTCAACTCGCTTTCTCGTGAGCTGGCCGCAACACCGCAGGATGGCTTCAGGCCCTAATCTGGTTCCGGCACAGCACGCTGAGCCTTTGGTTAATTCCTCTTCCTGGTGCGAAATGAGAGTTAAATTTGCCCATCCAGACACCTCCAGCTAGTCTCTCGTTGGTTCTCCCTATTCCTGTTCATCTTCCGCAGAAATTGCAAACTGGGCCAAACAGGAGGTTAAAGGCACTGACTCTCCAAGTCGGGAGAGTGTTAGTAAAGCGTCTGGAATGTTGCACCCGAGTACCAGGGGACGAAAACTAACACATATTGGAACACGTCTCCCGATCTCACGGTTGATCATACTCTGCGTTCCACATGCATGTTTTAGCTGAAGGAAGAATACTTTAAACCTGGAGAGTTGAGACCCGTGGAATGCGTACCATGCAATATGACTTCAAATGGTCTTCATTTGCTCACCGAACTTCTCCAACCCTATCACTGCTGCGTTTATGCCCCTGTACACACGCTTGATTCTCTTTTGGAGACATAGCCATCCATAGGTTTTAAGTAACTTCCTAGTCAGGTACACTCTTAGGCATTTAATATGTGGTGTTGAGTCCATTTCGTTTAGCAAGGAGTAGCTCTTGTCTATTCCATATTTGGCTTAAGGAACTTTATCTGTGCCCATTTCAATCTCTGGTTTTATGCAGCACCCCAACTCACCTTTCCCCTTAAGCAAGCATAAGTTGGGTTTCTAAATTTGAGACCCTGTTCTGTTTTGTAATTCAGTTCCTATGTAGCCAAGTTTACATTCCGTGTATTAGTGATACCTTATGATATTTATTTTTCTGTGTGACTTATTTCAGTTAGAATCATCGTACCTGAATCCACTCATTATGCTGCTACGGGCCTGATGACGTAGATTTCATTGCTGAGTGATACTGCATTGTACGTAAGTACCACAACTTCTTTATCCATTTTTCACTTTCTGCGATATTGAACTTGTACCGTATATGAGGTTCTTGTAAACAGAGCCGTCCCAACCTTTGGGGTGGCTGTGTCTTTTTGCTTTTAATTTCCCTAAGCTATATGACCATAAGTGGAAGTGCCCTAGGCTCTGATGCTTTGATTTTTAGATGTTTCAGGAAACACCATACACTTCTCCCGAGTGGCTGTTGGCAATTTACATCCCTCCCATCAGCATAACAAGGCTCCCAGTTCTCCATGGCCTGTCCTGCCTTTCTGGATTTTACACTTTTTTCAGATGGCCCTTTTGACCGGGGGGAAGTGAGACTTCATTGTAGTGTAGATTTCCTTGCAAGCTTGCTTGGTTGGCCAAAAAGGGCGTATGCGTTTTTTCCTGAATATATTCAGGAAAAAACGCATACGCCCTTTTTGGCCAAGTGCATCATTGTGGATGTTCTGCCTCTTTTCCTATGCTTTAAATGCAATTCCAGTCTACCTCCTGAAATCGGTTTCCTGCAATTCTGCCCCGCTTTCAAGTCCTCTTGGCAGCCTTACTTCAGTATATTTTTGGACGATAGCTGTCATTTATAACTCTGCAGGTTTGTGAATTACAGTGCCCCTGAGCTCCTTTCTTCAACTCACTTTCTCGTGAGCTGGCCGCAACACCGCAGGATGGCTTCAGGCCCTAATCTGGTTCCGGCAGGGCACGCTGAGCCTTTGGTTAATTCCTCTTCCTGGTGGGAAATGAGAGTTAAATTTGCCCATCCAGACACCTCCAGCTAGTCTCTCATTGGTTCTCCCTATTCCTGTTCATCTTCCGCAGAAATTGCAAACTGGGCCAAACAGGAGGTTAAAGGCACTGACTCTCCAAGTCGGGAGAGTGTTAGTAAAGCGTCTGGAATGTTGCACCCGAGTACCAGGGGACGACAACTGACACATATTGAAACACGTCTCCCGATCACACGGTTGATCATACTCTGGGTTCCACATGCATGTTTTAGCTGAAGGAAGAATACCTTAAACCTGGAGAGTTCAGACCCGTCGATTGGGTACCATGCAATATGACTTCGAAGGGTCTTCATTTGTTCACCGAACTTCTCCACTCCTATCACTGCTGCGTTTATGCCCCTGTACACACGCTTGATTCTCTTTCGGAGACATAGCAATCCATAGGTTTTAAGATACTTCCTAGTCAGGTACACTCTTAGGCGTTTAACATGGGGTGTTGAGTCCATTTCGTTGAGCAAGGAGTAGCTCTTGTCTATTCCATATTTGGCTTAAGGAACTTTATCTGTGCCCATTTCAATCTCTGGTTTTATGCAGCACCCCAACTCACCTTTCCCCTTAAGCAAGCATAAGTTGGTTTTCTAAATTTGAGACCCTGTTCTGTTTTGTAATTCAGTTCCTGTGTAGCCAAGTTTACATTCCGTGTATTAGTGATATCTTATGATGTTTCTTTTTCTGTGTGACTTATTTCAGTAAGAATCATCGTACCTGAATCCACTCATTATGCTGCTACGGGCCTGATGACGTAGATTTCATTGCTGAGTGATACTGCATTGTACGTAAGTACCACAACTTCTTTATCCATTTTTCACTTTCTGCGATATTGAACTTGTACCGTATATGAGGTTCTTGTAAACAGAGCCGTCCCAACCTTTGGGGTGGCTGTGTCTTTTTGCTTTTAATTTCCCTAAGCTATATGACCATAAGTGGAAGTGCCCTAGGCTCTGATGCTTTGATTTTTAGATGTTTCAGGAAACACCATACACTTCTCCCGAGTGGCTGTTGGCAATTTACATCCCTCCCATCAGCATAACAAGGCTCCCAGTTCTCCATGGCCTGTCCTGCCTTTCTGGATTTTACACTTTTTTCAGATGGCCCTTTTGACCGGGGGGAAGTGAGACTTCATTGTAGTGCAGATTTCTTTGCAAGCTTGCTTGGTTGGCCAAAAAGGGCGTATGCGTTTTTTCCTGAATATATTCAGGAAAAAACGCATACGCCCTTTTTGGCCAAGTGCATCATTGTGGATGTTCTGCCTCTTTTCCTATGCTTTAAATGCAATTCCTGTCTACCTCCTGAAATCGGTTTCCTGCAATTCTGCCCCGCTTTCAAGTCCTCTTGGCAGCCTTACTTCAGTATATTTTTGGACGATAGCTGTCATTTATAACTCTGCAGGTTTGTGAATTACAGTGCCCCTGAGCTCCTTTCTTCAACTCGCTTTCTTGTGAGCTGGCCGCAACACCGCAGGATGGCTTCAGGCCCTAATCTGGTTCCGGCACGGCACGCTGAGCCTTTGGTTAATTCCTCTTCATGGTGCGAAATGAGAGTTAAATTTGCCCGTCCAGACACCTCCAGCTAGTCTCTCATTGGTTCTCCCTATTCCTGTTCATCTTCCGCAGAAATTGCAAACTGGGCCAAACAGGAGGTTAAAGGCACTGACTCTCCAAGTCGGGAGAGTGTTAGTAAAGCGTCTGGAATGTTGCACCCGAGTACCAGGGGACGACAACTGAGACATATTTGAACACGTCTCCCGATCACACGGTTGATCATACTCTGGGTTCCACGTGCATGTTTTAGCTGAAGGAAGAATACCTTAAACCTGGAGAGTTGAGACCCGTGGAATGGGTACCATGCAATATGACTTCAAAGGGACTTCATTTGCTCACCGAACCTCTCCAATCCTATCACTGCTGCGTTTATGCCCCTGTACACACGCTTGATTCTCTTTCGGAGACATAGCAGTCCATAGGTTTTAAGATACTTCCTAGTCAGGTACATACTTAGGCGTTTAATATGGGGTGTTTAATCCATTTCGTTGAGCAAGGAGTAGCTCTTGTCTATTCCATATTTGGCTTAAGGAACTTTATCTGTGCTCATTTCAATCTCTGGTTTTATGCAGCACCCCAACTCACCTTTCCCCTTAAGCAAGCATAAGTTGGGTTTCTAAATTTGAGACCCTGTTCTGTTTTGGAATTCAGTTCCTGTGTAGCCAAGTTTATATACCGTGTATTAGTGATATCTTATGATATTTCTTTTTCTGTGTGACTTATTTCAGTTAGAATCATCGTACCTGAATCCACTCATTATGCTGCTATGGGCCTGATGAGATAGATTTCATTGCTGAGTGATACTGCATTGTACGTAAGTACCACAACTTCTTTATCCATTTTTCACTTTCTGCGATATTGAACTTGTACCGTAAACCAGGTTTTTGTAAACAGAGCCGTCCCAACCATTGGGGTGGCTGTGTCTTTTTGATTTTAATTTCCCTAAGCTATAGGACCATAAGTGGAAGTGCCCTAGGCTCTGTTGCTTTGTTTTTTAGATGTTTCAGGAAACACCATACACTTCTCCCGAGTGGCTGTTGGCAATTTACATCCCGCCCATCAGCATAACAAGGCTCCCAGTTCTCCATGGCCTGTCCTGCCTTTCTGGATTTTACACTTTTTTCAGATGGCCCTTTTGACCGGGGGGAAGTGAGACTTCATTGTAGTGCAGATTTCCTTTGCAAGCTTGCTTGGTTGGCCAAAAAGGGCGTATGCGTTTTTTTCCTGAATATATTCAGGAAAAAACGCATACGCCCTTTTTGGCCAAGTGCATCATTGTGGACGTTCTGCCTCTTTTCCTATGCTTTAAATGCAATTCCAGTCTACCTCCTGAAATCGGTTTCCTGCAATTCTGCCCCACTTTCAAGTCCTCTTGGCAGCCTTACTTCAGTATATTTTTGGACGATAGCTGTCATTTATAACTCTGCAGGTTTGTGAATTACAGTGCCCCTGAGCTCCTTTCTTCAACTCGCTTTCTCGTGAGCTGGCCGCAACACTGCAGGATGGCTTCAGGCCCTAATCTGGTTCTGGCATGGCACGCTGAGCCTTTGGTTAATTCCTCTTCCTAGTGGGAAATGAGAGTTAAATTTGCCCGTCCAGACACCTCCAGCTAGTCTCTCATTGGTTCTCCCTATTCCTGTTCATCTTCCGCAGAAATTGCAAACTGGGCCAAAGAGGAGGTTAAAGGCACTGACTCTCCAAGTCGGGAGAGTGTTAGTAAAGCGTCTGTAATGTTGCACCCGAGTACCAGGGGACGAAAACTGACACATATTGGAACACGTCTCCCGATCACACGGTTGATCATACTCTGGGTTCCACATGCATGTTTTAGGTGAAGGAAGAATACCTTAAACCTGGAGAGTTGAGACCCGTGGAATGGGTACCATGCACTATGACTTCAAAGGGTCTTCATTTGCTCACCGAACTTCTCCAATCCTATCACTGCTGCGTTTATGCCCCTGCACACACGCTTGATTCTCTTTCGGAGACATAGCAATCCATAGGTTTTAAGATACTTCCTAGTCATGTAGACTCTTAGGCATTTAATATGGTGTGTTGAGTCCATTTCGTTGAGCAAGGAGTAGCTCTTGTCTATTCCATATTTGGCTTAAGGAAATTTATCTGTGCTCATTTCAATCTCTGGTTTTATGCAGCACCCCAACTCACCTTTCCCATTAAGCAAGCATAAGTTGGGTTTCTAAATTTGAGACCCTGTTCTGTTTTGGAATTCAGTTCCTGTGTAGCCAAGTTTACATTCCGTGTATTAGTGATATCTTATGATGTTTCTTTTTCTGTGTGACTTATTTCAGTTAGAATCATCGTACCTGAATCCACTCATTATGCTGCTACGGGCCTGATGACATAGATTTCATTGCTGAGTGATACTGCATTGTATGTAAGTACCACAACTTCTTTATCCATTTTTCACTTTCTGCGATATTGAACTTGTACCGTAAACCAGGTTCTTGTAAACAGAGCCGTCCCAACCTTTGGGGTGGCTGTGTCTTTTTGATTTTAATTTCCCTAAGCTATAAGACCATAAGTGGAAGTGCCCTAGGCTCTGTTGCTTTGTTTTTTAGATGTTTCAGGAAACACCATACACTTCTCCCGAGTGGCTGTTGGCAATTTACATCCCGCCCATCAGCATAACAAGGCTCCCAGTTCTCCATGGCCTGTCCTGCCTTTCTGGAGTTTACACTTTTTTCAGATGGCCCTTTTGACCGGGGGGAAGTGAGACTTCATTGTAGTGCAGATTTCCTTTGCAAGCTTGCTTGGTTGTCCAAAAAGGGCGTATGCGTTTTTTCCTGAATATATTCAGGAAAAAACGCATACGCCCTTTTTGGCCAAGTGCATCATTGTGGACGTTCTGCCTCTTTTCCTATGCTTTAAATGCAATTCCAGTCTACCTCCTGAAATCGGTTTCCTGCAATTCTGCCCCACTTTCAAGTCCTCTTGGCAGCCTTACTTCAGTATATTTTTGGACGATAGCTGTCATTTATAACTCTGCAGGTTTGTGAATTACAGTGCCCCTGAGCTCCTTTCTTCAACTCGCTTTCTCGTGAGCTGGCCGCAACACCGCAGGATGGCTTCAGGCCCTAATCTGGTTCCGGCACAGCACGCTGAGCCTTTGGTTAATTCCTCTTCCTGGTGCGAAATGAGAGTTAAATTTGCCCATCCAGACACCTCCAGCTAGTCTCTCGTTGGTTCTCCCTATTCCTGTTCATCTTCCGCAGAAATTGCAAACTGGGCCAAACAGGAGGTTAAAGGCACTGACTCTCCAAGTCGGGAGAGTGTTAGTAAAGCGTCTGGAATGTTGCACCCGAGTACCAGGGGACGAAAACTAACACATATTAGAACACGTCTCCCGATCTCACGGTTGATCATACTCTGGGTTCCACATGCATGTTTTAGCTGAAGGAAGAATACTTTAAACCTGGAGAGTTGAGACCCGTGGAATGCGTACCATGCAATATGACTTCAAATGGTCTTCATTTGCTCACCGAACTTCTCCAACCCTATCACTGCTGCGTTTATGCCCCTGTACACACGCTTGATTCTCTTTTGGAGACATAGCCATCCATAGGTTTTAAGTAACTTCCTAGTCAGGTACACTCTTAGGCATTTAATATGTGGTGTTGAGTCCATTTCGTTTAGCAAGGAGTAGCTCTTGTCTATTCCATATTTGGCTTAAGGAACTTTATCTGTGCCCATTTCAATCTCTGGTTTTATGCAGCACCCCAACTCACCTTTCCCCTTAAGCAAGCATAAGTTGGGTTTCTAAATTTGAGACCCTGTTCTGTTTTGGAATTCAGTTCCTATGTAGCCAAGTTTACATTCCGTGTATTAGTGATACCTTATGATATTTATTTTTCTGTGTGACTTATTTCAGTTAGAATCATCGTACCTGAATCCACTCATTATGCTGCTACGGGCCTGATGACGTAGATTTCATTGCTGAGTGATACTGCATTGTACGTAAGTACCACAACTTCTTTATCCATTTTTCACTTTCTGCGATATTGAACTTGTACCGTATATGAGGTTCTTGTAAACAGAGCCGTCCCAACCTTTGGGGTGGCTGTGTCTTTTTGCTTTTAATTTCCCTAAGCTATATGACCATAAGTGGAAGTGCCCTAGGCTCTGATGCTTTGATTTTTAGATGTTTCAGGAAACACCATACACTTCTCCCGAGTGGCTGTTGGCAATTTACATCCCTCCCATCAGCATAACAAGGCTCCCAGTTCTCCATGGCCTGTCCTGCCTTTCTGGATTTTACACTTTTTTCAGATGGCCCTTTTGACCGGGGGGAAGTGAGACTTCATTGTAGTGTAGATTTCCTTGCAAGCTTGCTTGGTTGGCCAAAAAGGGCGTATGCGTTTTTTCCTGAATATATTCAGGAAAAAACGCATACGCCCTTTTTGGCCAAGTGCATCATTGTGGATGTTCTGCCTCTTTTCCTATGCTTTAAATGCAATTCCAGTCTACCTCCTGAAATCGGTTTCCTGCAATTCTGCCCCGCTTTCAAGTCCTCTTGGCAGCCTTACTTCAGTATATTTTTGGACGATAGCTGTCATTTATAACTCTGCAGGTTTGTGAATTACAGTGCCCCTGAGCTCCTTTCTTCAACTCACTTTCTCGTGAGCTGGCCGCAACACCGCAGGATGGCTTCAGGCCCTAATCTGGTTCCGGCAGGGCACGCTGAGCCTTTGGTTAATTCCTCTTCCTGGTGGGAAATGAGAGTTAAATTTGCCCATCCAGACACCTCCAGCTAGTCTCTCATTGGTTCTCCCTATTCCTGTTCATCTTCCGCAGAAATTGCAAACTGGGCCAAACAGGAGGTTAAAGGCACTGACTCTCCAAGTCGGGAGAGTGTTAGTAAAGCGTCTGGAATGTTGCACCCGAGTACCAGGGGACGACAACTGACACATATTGAAACACGTCTCCCGATCACACGGTTGATCATACTCTGGGTTCCACATGCATGTTTTAGCTGAAGGAAGAATACCTTAAACCTGGAGAGTTCAGACCCGTCGATTGGGTACCATGCAATATGACTTCGAAGGGTCTTCATTTGTTCACCGAACTTCTCCACTCCTATCACTGCTGCGTTTATGCCCCTGTACAGACGCTTGATTCTCTTTCGGAGACATAGCAATCCATAGGTTTTAAGATACTTCCTAGTCAGGTACACTCTTAGGCGTTTAACATGGGGTGTTGAGTCCATTTCGTTGAGCAAGGAGTAGCTCTTGTCTATTCCATATTTGGCTTAAGGAACTTTATCTGTGCCCATTTCAATCTCTGGTTTTATGCAGCACCCCAACTCACCTTTCCCCTTAAGCAAGCATAAGTTGGTTTTCTAAATTTGAGACCCTGTTCTGTTTTGGAATTCAGTTCCTGTGTAGCCAAGTTTACATTCCGTGTATTAGTGATATCTTATGATGTTTCTTTTTCTGTGTGACTTATTTCAGTAAGAATCATCGTACCTGAATCCACTCATTATGCTGCTACGGGCCTGATGACGTAGATTTCATTGCTGAGTGATACTGCATTGTACGTAAGTACCACAACTTCTTTATCCATTTTTCACTTTCTGCGATATTGAACTTGTACCGTATATGAGGTTCTTGTAAACAGAGCCGTCCCAACCTTTGGGGTGGCTGTGTCTTTTTGCTTTTAATTTCCCTAAGCTATATGACCATAAGTGGAAGTGCCCTAGGCTCTGATGCTTTGATTTTTAGATGTTTCAGGAAACACCATACACTTCTCCCGAGTGGCTGTTGGCAATTTACATCCCTCCCATCAGCATAACAAGGCTCCCAGTTCTCCATGGCCTGTCCTGCCTTTCTGGATTTTACACTTTTTTCAGATGGCCCTTTTGACCGGGGGGAAGTGAGACTTCATTGTAGTGCAGATTTCTTTGCAAGCTTGCTTGGTTGGCCAAAAAGGGCGTATGCGTTTTTTCCTGAATATATTCAGGAAAAAACGCATACGCCCTTTTTGGCCAAGTGCATCATTGTGGATGTTCTGCCTCTTTTCCTATGCTTTAAATGCAATTCCTGTCTACCTCCTGAAATCGGTTTCCTGCAATTCTGCCCCGCTTTCAAGTCCTCTTGGCAGCCTTACTTCAGTATATTTTTGGACGATAGCTGTCATTTATAACTCTGCAGGTTTGTGAATTACAGTGCCCCTGAGCTCCTTTCTTCAACTCGCTTTCTTGTGAGCTGGCCGCAACACCGCAGGATGGCTTCAGGCCCTAATCTGGTTCTGGCACGGCACGCTGAGCCTTTGGTTAATTCCTCTTCATGGTGCGAAATGAGAGTTAAATTTGCCCGTCCAGACACCTCCAGCTAGTCTCTCATTGGTTCTCCCTATTCCTGTTCATCTTCCGCAGAAATTGCAAACTGGGCCAAACAGGAGGTTAAAGGCACTGACTCTCCAAGTCGGGAGAGTGTTAGTAAAGCGTCTGGAATGTTGCACCCGAGTACCAGGGGACGACAACTGAGACATATTTGAACACGTCTCCCGATCACACGGTTGATCATACTCTGGGTTCCACGTGCATGTTTTAGCTGAAGGAAGAATACCTTAAACCTGGAGAGTTGAGACCCGTGGAATGGGTACCATGCAATATGACTTCAAAGGGACTTCATTTGCTCACCGAACCTCTCCAATCCTATCACTGCTGCGTTTATGCCCCTGTACACACGCTTGATTCTCTTTCGGAGACATAGCAGTCCATAGGTTTTAAGATACTTCCTAGTCAGGTACATACTTAGGCGTTTAATATGGGGTGTTTAATCCATTTCGTTGAGCAAGGAGTAGCTCTTGTCTATTCCATATTTGGCTTAAGGAACTTTATCTGTGCTCATTTCAATCTCTGGTTTTATGCAGCACCCCAACTCACCTTTCCCCTTAAGCAAGCATAAGTTGGGTTTCTAAATTTGAGACCCTGTTCTGTTTTGGAATTCAGTTCCTGTGTAGCCAAGTTTACATTCCGTGTATTAGTGATATCTTATGATGTTTCTTTTTCTGTGTGACTTATTTCAGTTAGAATCATCGTACCTGAATCCACTCATTATGCTGCTACGGGCCTGATGACATAGATTTCATTGCTGAATGATACTGCATTGTACATAAGTACCACAACTTCTTTATCCATTTTTCACTTTCTGCGATATTGAACTTGTACCGGAAACCACGTTCTTGTAAACAGAGCCGTCCCAACCTTTGGGGTGCCTGTGTCTTTTTGATTTTAATTTCCCTAAGCTATAGGACCATAAGTGGAAGTGCCCTAGGCTCTGTTGCTTTGTTTTTTAGATGTTTCAGGAAACACCATACACTTCTCCCGAGTGGCTGTTGGCAATTTAAATCATGCCCAGCAGCATAACAAGGCTCCCAGTTCTCCATGGCCTGTCCTGCCTTTCTGGATTTTACACTTTTTTCAGATGGCCCTTTTGACCGGGGGGAAGTGAGACTTCATTGTAGTGCAGATTTCCTTTGCAAGCTTGCTTGGTTGGCCAAAAAGGGCGTATGCGTTTTTTCCTGAATATATTCAGGGAAAAACGCATACGCCCTTTTTGGCAAAGTGCATCATTGTGGACGTTCTGCCTCTTTTCCTATGCTTTAAATGCAATTCCAGTCTACCTCCTGAAATCGGTTTCCTGCAATTCTGCCCCGCTTTCAAGTCCTCTTGGCAGCCTTACTTCAGTATATTTTTGGACGATAGCTGTCATTTATAACTCTGCAGGTTTGTGAATTACAGTGCCCCTGAGCTCCTTTCTTCAACTCGCTTTCTCGTGAGCTGGCCGCAACACCGCAGGATGGCTTCAGGCCCTAATCTGGTTCCGGCACAGCACGCTGAGCCTTTGGTTAATTCCTCTTCCTGGTGGGAAATGAGAGTTAAATTTGCCCGTCCAGACACCTCCAGCTGGTCTCTCAATGGTTCTCCCTATTCCTGTTCATCTTCCGCAGAAATTGCAAACTGGGCCAAACAGGAGGTTAAAGGCACTGACTCTCCAAGTCGGGAGAGTGTTAGTAAAGCGTCTGGAATGTTGCACCCGAGTACCAGGGGACGACAACTGACACATATTGAAACACGTCTCCCGATCACACGGTTGATCATACTCTGGGTTCCACATGCATGTTTTAGCTGAAGGAAGAATACCTTAAACCTGGAGAGTTGAGACCCGTGGATTGGGTACCATGCAATATGACTTCAAAGGGTCTTCATTTGTTCACCGAACTTCTCCACTCCTATCACTGCTGCGTTTATGCCCCTGTACACACGCTTGATTCTCTTTCGGAGACATAGCAATCCATACGTTTTAAGATACTTCCTAGTCAGGTACACTCTTAGGCGTTTAATATGGGGTGTTGAGTCCATTTCGTTGAGCAAGGAGTAGCTCTTGTCTATTCCATATTTGGCTTAAGGTACTTTATCTGTGCTCATTTCAATCTCTGGTTTTATGCAGCACCCCAACTCACCTTTCCCCTTAAGGAAGCATAAGTTGGTTTTCTCAATTTGAGACCCTGTTCTGTTTTGGAATTCAGTTCCTGTGTAGCCAAGTTTACATTCCGTGTATTAGTGATATCTTATGATGTTTCTTTTTCTGTGTGACTTATTTCAGTAAGAATCATCATACCTGAATCCACTCATTATGCTGCTATGGGCCTGATGAGATAGATTTCATTGCTGAGTGATACTGCATTGTACGTAAGTACCACAACTTCTTTATCCATTTTTCACTTTCTGCGATATTGAACTTGTACCGTAAACCAGGTTTTTGTAAACAGAGCCGTCCCAACCTTTGGGGTGGCTGTGTCTTTTTGATTGTAATTTCCCTAAGCTATAGGACCATAAGTGGAAGTGCCCTAGGCTCTGTTGCTTTGTTTTTTAGATGTTTCAGGAAACACCATACACTTCTCCCGAGTGGCTGTTGGCAATTTACATCCCGCCCATCAGCATAACAAGGCTCCCAGTTCTCCATGGCCTGTCCTGCCTTTCTGGATTTTACACTTTTTTCAGATGGCCCTTTTGACCGGGGGGAAGTGAGACTTCATTGTAGTGCAGATTTCCTTTGCAAGCTTGCTTGGTTGGCCAAAAAGGGCGTATGCGTTTTTTCCTGAATATATTCAGGAAAAAACGCATACGCCCTTTTTGGCCAAGTGCATCATTGTGGACGTTCTGCCTCTTTTCCTATGCTTTAAATGCAATTCCAGTCTACCTCCTGAAATCGGTTTCCTGCAATTCTGCCCCGCTTTCAAGTCCTCTTGGCAGCCTTACTTCAGTATATTTTTGGACGATAGCTGTCATTTATAACTCTGCAGGTTTGTGAATTACAGTGCCCCTGAGCTCCTTTCTTCAACTCGCTTTCTCGTGAGCTGGCCGCAACACCGCAGGATGGCTTCAGGCCCTAATCTGGTTCCGGCACGGCACGCTGTGCCTTTGGTTAATTCCTCTTCCTGGTGCGAAATGAGAGTTAAATTTGCCCATCCAGACACCTCCAGCTAGTCTCTCATTGGTTCTCCCTATTCCTGTTCATCTTCCGCAGAAATTGCAAACTGGGCCAAAGAGGAGGTTAAAGGCACTGACTCTCCAAGTCGGGAGAGTGTTAGTAAAGCGTCTGGAATGTTGCACCCGAGTACCAGGGGACGAAAACTAACACATATTGGAACACGTCTCCCGATCTCACGGTTGATCATACTCTGGGTTCCACATGCATGTTTTAGCTGAAGGAAGAATACTTTAAACCTGGAGAGTTGAGACCCGTGGAATGCGTACCATGCAATATGACTTCAAATGGTCTTCATTTGCTCACCGAACTTCTCCAACCCTATCACTGCTGCGTTTATGCCCCTGTACACACGCTTGATTCTCTTTTGGAGACATAGCCATCCATAGGTTTTAAGATACTTCCTAGTCAGGTACACTCTTAGGCATTTAATATGTGGTGTTGAGTCCATTTCGTTTAGCAAGGAGTAGCTCTTGTCTATTCCATATTTGGCTTAAGGAACTTTATCTGTGCTCATTTCAATCTCTGGTTTTATGCAGCACCCCAACTCACCTTTCCCCTTAAGCAAGCATAAGTTGGGTTTCTAAATTTGAGACCCTGTTCTGTTTTGTAATTCAGTTCCTATGTAGCCAAGTTTACATTCCGTGTATTAGTGATACCTTATGATATTTATTTTTCTGTGTGACTTATTTCAGTTAGAATCATCGTACCTGAATCCACTCATTATGCTGCTACGGGCCTGATGACATAGATTTCATTGCTGAGTGATACTGCATTGTACGTAAGTACCACAACTTCTTTATCCATTTTTCACTTTCTGCGATATTGAACTTGTACCGTATATGAGGTTCTTGTAAACAGAGCTGTCCCAACCTTTGGGGTGGCTGTGTCTTTTTGCTTTTAATTTCCCTAAGCTATATGACCATAAGTGGAAGTGCCCTAGGCTCTGATGCTTTGATTTT
The DNA here is from genome assembly GCF_949774975.1 of Lagenorhynchus albirostris. Taxonomy (NCBI): domain Eukaryota; kingdom Metazoa; phylum Chordata; class Mammalia; order Artiodactyla; family Delphinidae; genus Lagenorhynchus; species Lagenorhynchus albirostris. The sequence goes on from NW_026783327.1 coordinate 41,368, forward strand.
TAGATGTTTCAGGAAACACCATACACTTCTCCCGAGTGGCTGTTGGCAATTTACATCCCTCCCATCAGCATAACAAGGCTCCCAGTTCTCCATGGCCTGTCCTGCCTTTCTGGATTTTACACTTTTTTCAGATGGCCCTTTTGACCGGGGGGAAGTGAGACTTCATTGTAGTGCAGATTTCCTTGCAAGCTTGCTTGGTTGGCCAAAAAGGGCGTATGCGTTTTTTCCTGAATATATTCAGGAAAAAACGCATACGCCCTTTTTGGCCAAGTGCATCATTGTGGATGTTCTGCCTCTTTTCCTATGCTTTAAATGCAATTCCTGTCTACCTCCTGAAATCGGTTTCCTGCAATTCTGCCCCGCTTTCAAGTCCTCTTGGCAGCCTTACTTCAGTATATTTTTGGACGATAGCTGTCATTTATAACTCTGCAGGTTTGTGAATTACAGTGCCCCTGAGCTCCTTTCTTCAACTCGCTTTCTTGTGAGCTGGCCGCAACACCGCAGGATGGCTTCAGGCCCTAATCTGGTTCCGGCACGGCACGCTGAGCCTTTGGTTAATTCCTCTTCCTGGTGGGAAATGAGAGTTAAATTTGCCCGTCCAGACACCTCCAGCTAGTCTCTCATTGGTTCTCCCTATTCCTGTTCATCTTCCGCAGAAATTGCAAACTGGGCCAAAGAGGAGGTTAAAGGCACTGACTCTCCAAGTCGGGAGAGTGTTAGTAAAGCGTCTGGAATGTTGCACCCGAGTACCAGGGGACGAAAACTGAGACATATTTGAACACGTCTCCCGATCACACGGTTGATCATACTCTGGGTTCCACGTGCATGTTTTAGCTGAAGGAAGAATACCTTAAACCTGGAGAGTTGAGACCCGTGGAATGGGTACCATGCAATATGACTTCAAAGGGACTTCATTTGCTCACCGAACCTCTCCAATCCTATCACTGCTGCGTTTATGCCCCTGTACACACGCTTGATTCTCTTTCGGAGACATAGCAGTCCATAGGTTTTAAGATACTTCCTAGTCAGGTACATACTTAGGCGTTTAATATGGGGTGTTTAATCCATTTCGTTGAGCAAGGAGTAGCTCTTGTCTATTCCATATTTGGCTTAAGGAACTTTATCTGTGCTCATTTCAATCTCTGGTTTTATGCAGCACCCCAACTCACCTTTCCCCTTAAGCAAGCATAAGTTGGTTTTCTAAATTTGAGACCCTGTTCTGTTTTGTAATTCAGTTCCTGTGTAGCCAAGTTTACATTCCGTGTATTAGTGATACCTTATGATGTTTCTTTTTCTGTGTGACTTATTTCAGTTAGAATCATCGTACCTGAATCCACTCATTATGCTGCTACGGGCCTGATGACATAGATTTCATTGCTGTGTGATATTGCATTGTACATAAGTACCACAACTTCTTTATCCATTTTTCACTTTCTGCGATATTGAACTTGTACCGTAAACCAGGTTCTTGTAAACAGAGCCGTCCCAACCTTTGGGGTGGCTGTGTCTTTTTGATTTTAATTTCCCTAAGCTATAGGACCATAAGTGGAAGTGCCCTAGGCTCTGTTGCTTTGTTTTTTAGATGTTTCAGGAAACACCATACACTTCTCCCGAGTGGCTGTTGGCAATTTAAATCATGCCCAGCAGCATAACAAGGCTCCCAGTTCTCCATGGCCTGTCCTGCCTTTCTGGATTTTACACTTTTTTCAGATGGCCCTTTTGACCGGGGGGAAGTGAGACTTCATTGTAGTGCAGATTTCCTTTGCAAGCTTGCTTGGTTGGCCAAAAAGGGCGTATGCGTTTTTTCCTGAATATATTCAGGGAAAAACGCATACGCCCTTTTTGGTCAAGTGCATCATTGTGGACGTTCTGCCTCTTTTCCTATGCTTTAAATGCAATTCCAGTCTACCTCCTGAAATCGGTTTCCTGCAATTCTGCCCCGCTTTCAAGTCCTCTTGGCAGCCTTACTTCAGTATATTTTTGGACGATAGCTGTCATTTATAACTCTGCAGGTTTGTGAATTACAGTGCCCCTGAGCTCCTTTCTTCAACTCGCTTTCTCGTGAGCTGGCCGCAACACCGCAGGATGGCTTCAGGCCCTAATCTGGTTCCGGCACAGCACGCTGAGCCTTTGGTTAATTCCTCTTCCTGGTGGGAAATGAGAGTTAAATTTGCCCGTCCAGACACCTCCAGCTGGTCTCTCAATGGTTCTCCCTATTCCTGTTCATCTTCCGCAGAAATTGCAAACTGGGCCAAACAGGAGGTTAAAGGCACTGACTCTCCAAGTCGGGAGAGTGTTAGTAAAGCGTCTGGAATGTTGCACCCGAGTACCAGGGGACGACAACTGACACATATTGAAACACGTCTCCCGATCACACGGTTGATCATACTCTGGGTTCCACATGCATGTTTTAGCTGAAGGAAGAATACCTTAAACCTGGAGAGTTGAGACCCGTGGATTGGGTACCATGCAATATGACTTCAAAGGGTCTTCATTTGTTCACCGAACTTCTCCACTCCTATCACTGCTGCGTTTATGCCCCTGTACACACGCTTGATTCTCTTTCGGAGACATAGCAATCCATAGGTTTTAAGATACTTCCTAGTCAGGTACACTCTTAGGCGTTTAATATGGGGTGTTGAGTCCATTTCGTTGAGCAAGGAGTAGCTCTTGTCTATTCCATATTTGGCTTAAGGAACTTTATCTGTGCTCATTTCAATCTCTGGTTTTATGCAGCACCCCAACTCACCTTTCCCCTTAAGCAAGCATAAGTTGGTTTTCTAAATTTGAGACCCTGTTCTGTTTTGGAATTCAGTTCCTGTGTAGCCAAGTTTACATTCCGTGTATTAGTGATATCTTATGATGTTTCTTTTTCTGTGTGACTTATTTCAGTAAGAATCATCATACCTGAATCCACTCATTATGCTGCTACGGGCCTGATGACATAGATTTCATTGCTGAGTGATACTGCATTGTACGTAAGTACCACAACTTCTTTATCCATTTTTCACTTTCTGCGATATTGAACTTGTACCGTAAACCAGGTTTTTGTAAACAGAGCCGTCCCAACCTTTGGGGTGGCTGTGTCTTTTTGATTTTAATTTCCCTAAGCTATAGGACCATAAGTGGAAGTGCCCTAGGCTCTGTTGCTTTGTTTTTTAGATGTTTCAGGAAACACCATACACTTCTCCCGAGTGGCTGTTGGCAATTTACATCCCGCCCATCAGCATAACAAGGCTCCCAGTTCTCCATGGCCTGTCCTGCCTTTCTGGATTTTACACTTTTTTCAGATGGCCCTTTTGACCGGGGGGAAGTGAGACTTCATTGTAGTGCAGATTTCCTTTGCAAGCTTGCTTGGTTGGCCAAAAAGGGCGTATGCGTTTTTTCCTGAATATATTCAGGAAAAAACGCATACGCCCTTTTTGGCCAAGTGCATCATTGTGGACGTTCTGCCTCTTTTCCTATGCTTTAAATGCAATTCCAGTCTACCTCCAGAAATCGGTTTCCTGCAATTCTGCCCCGCTTTCAAGTCCTCTTGGCAGCCTTACTTCAGTATATTTTTGGACGATAGCTGTCATTTATAACTCTGCAGGTTTGTGAATTACAGTGCCCCTGAGCTCCTTTCTTCAACTCGCTTTCTCGTGAGCTGGCCGCAACACCGCAGGATGGCTTCAGGCCCTAATCTGGTTCCGGCACGGCACGCTGTGCCTTTGGTTAATTCCTCTTCCTGGTGCGAAATGAGAGTTAAATTTGCCCATCCAGACACCTCCAGCTAGTCTCTCATTGGTTCTCCCTATTCCTGTTCATCTTCCGCAGAAATTGCAAACTGGGCCAAACAGGAGGTTAAAGGCACTGACTCTCCAAGTCGGGAGAGTGTTAGTAAAGCGTCTGGAATGTTGCACCCGAGTACCAGGGGACGAAAACTGACACATATTGGAACACGTCTCCCGATCTCACGGTTGATCATACTCTGGGTTCCACATGCATGTTTTAGCTGAAGGAAGAATACTTTAAACCTGGAGAGTTGAGACCCGTGGAATGCGTACCATGCAATATGACTTCAAATGGTCTTCATTTGCTCACCGAACTTCTCCAACCCTATCACTGCTGCGTTTATGCCCCTGTACACACGCTTGATTCTCTTTTGGAGACATAGCCATCCATAGGTTTTAAGTAACTTCCTAGTCAGGTACACTCTTAGGCATTTAATATGTGGTGTTGAGTCCATTTCGTTTAGCAAGGAGTAGCTCTTGTCTATTCCATATTTGGCTTAAGGAACTTTATCTGTGCCCATTTCAATCTCTGGTTTTATGCAGCACCCCAACTCACCTTTCCCCTTAAGCAAGCATAAGTTGGGTTTCTAAATTTGAGACCCTGTTCTGTTTTGTAATTCAGTTCCTATGTAGCCAAGTTTACATTCCGTGTATTAGTGATACCTTATGATATTTATTTTTCTGTGTGACTTATTTCAGTTAGAATCATCGTACCTGAATCCACTCATTATGCTGCTACGGGCCTGATGACGTAGATTTCATTGCTGAGTGATACTGCATTGTACGTAAGTACCACAACTTCTTTATCCATTTTTCACTTTCTGCGATATTGAACTTGTACCGTATATGAGGTTCTTGTAAACAGAGCCGTCCCAACCTTTGGGGTGGCTGTGTCTTTTTGCTTTTAATTTCCCTAAGCTATATGACCATAAGTGGAAGTGCCCTAGGCTCTGATGCTTTGATTTTTAGATGTTTCAGGAAACACCATACACTTCTCCCGAGTGGCTGTTGGCAATTTACATCCCTCCCATCAGCATAACAAGGCTCCCAGTTCTCCATGGCCTGTCCTGCCTTTCTGGATTTTACACTTTTTTCAGATGGCCCTTTTGACCGGGGGGAAGTGAGACTTCATTGTAGTGCAGATTTCCTTTGCAAGCTTGCTTGGTTGGCCAAAAAGGGCGTATGCGTTTTTTCCTGAATATATTCAGGAAAAAACGCATACGCCCTTTTTGGCCAAGTGCATCATTGTGGATGTTCTGCCTCTTTTCCTATGCTTTAAATGCAATTCCAGTCTACCTCCTGAAATCGGTTTCCTGCAATTCTGCCCCGCTTTCAAGTCCTCTTGGCAGCCTTACTTCAGTATATTTTTGGACGATAGCTGTCATTTATAACTCTGCAGGTTTGTGAATTACAGTGCCCCTGAGCTCCTTTCTTCAACTCGCTTTCTTGTGAGCTGGCCGCAACACCGCAGGATGGCTTCAGGCCCTAATCTGGTTCCGGCACGGCACGCTGAGCCTTTGGTTAATTCCTCTTCCTGGTGGGAAATGAGAGTTAAATTTGCCCGTCCAGACACCTCCAGCTAGTCTGTCATTGGTTCTCCCTATTCCTGTTCATCTTCCGCAGAAATTGCAAACTGGGCCAAACAGGAGGTTAAAGGCACTGACTCTCCAAGTCGGGAGAGTGTTAGTAAAGCGTCTGGAATGTTGAACCCGAGTACCAGGGGACGACAACTGACACATATTGAAACACGTCTCCCGATCACACGGTTGATCATACTCTGGGTTCCACGTACATGTTTTAGCTGAAGGAAGAATACCTTAAACCTGGAGAGTTGAGACCCGTGGATTGGGTACCATGCAATATGACTTCAAAGGGTCTTCATTTGTTCACCGAACTTCTCCACTCCTATCACTGCTGCGTTTATGCCCCTGTACACACGCTTGATTCTCTTTCGGAGACATAGCAATCCATAGGTTTTAAGATACTTCCTAGTCAGGTACACTCTTAGGCGTTTAATATGGGGTGTTGAGTCCATTTCGTTGAGCAAGGAGTAGCTCTTGTCTATTCCATATTTGGCTTAAGGAACTTTATCTGTGCTCATTTTAATCTCTGGTTTTATGCAGCACCCCAACTCACCTTTCCCCTTAAGCAAGCATAAGTTGGTTTTCTAAATTTTAGACCCTGTTCTGTTTTGGAATTCAGTTCCTGTGTAGCCAAGTTTACATTCCGTGTATTAGTGATATCTTATGATGTTTCTTTTTCTGTGTGACTTATTTCAGTAAGAATCATCATACCTGAATCCACTCATTATGCTGCTATGGGCCTGATGAGATAGATTTCATTGCTGAGTGATACTGCATTGTACATAAGTACCACAACTTCTTTATCCATTTTTCACTTTCTGCGATATTGAACTTGTACCGTAAACCAGGTTTTTGTAAACAGAGCCGTCCCAACCTTTGGGGTGGCTGTGTCTTTTTGATTTTAATTTCCCTAAGCTATAGGACCATAAGTGGAAGTGCCCTAGGCTCTGTTGCTTTGTTTTTTAGATGTTTCAGGAAACACCATACACTTCTCCCGAGTGGCTGTTGGCAATTTACATCCCGCCCATCAGCATAACAAGGCTCCCAGTTCTCCATGGCCTGTCCTGCCTTTCTGGATTTTACACTTTTTTCAGATGGCCCTTTTGACCGGGGGGAAGTGAGACTTCATTGTAGTGCAGATTTCCTTTGCAAGCTTGCTTGGTTGGCCAAAAAGGGCGTATGCGTTTTTTCCTGAATATATTCAGGAAAAAACGCATACGCCCTTTTTGGCCAAGTGCATCATTGTGGACGTTCTGCCTCTTTTCCTATGCTTTAAATGCAATTCCAGTCTACCTCCTGAAATCGGTTTCCTGCAATTCTGCCCCGCTTTCAAGTCCTCTTGGCAGCCTTACTTCAGTATATTTTTGGACGATAGCTGTCATTTATAACTCTGCAGGTTTGTGAATTACAGTGCCCCTGAGCTCCTTTCTTCAACTCGCTTTCTCGTGAGCTGGCCGCAACACTGCAGGATGGCTTCAGGCCCTAATCTGGTTCCGGCATGGCACGCTGAGCCTTTGGTTAATTCCTCTTCCTGGTGGGAAATGAGAGTTAAATTTGCCCGTCCAGACACCTCCAGCTAGTCTGTCATTGGTTCTCCCTATTCCTGTTCATCTTCCGCAGAAATTGCAAACTCGGCCAAAGAGGAGGTTAAAGGCACTGACTCTCCAAGTCGGGAGAGTGTTAGTAAAGCGTCTGTAATGTTGCACCCGAGTACCAGGGGACGAAAACTGACACATATTGGAACACGTCTCCCGATCACACGGTTGATCATACTCTGGGTTCCACATGCATGTTTTAGGTGAAGGAAGAATACCTTAAACCTGGAGAGTTGAGACCCGTGGAATGGGTACCATGCAATATGACCTCAAAGGGTCTTCATTTGCTCACCGAACCTCTCCAGTCCTATCACTGCTGCGTTTATGCCCCTGTACACACGCTTGATTCTCTTTTGGAGACATAGCAATCCATACGTTTTAAGATACTTCCTAGTCAGGTACATTCTTAGTCTTTTAATATGGGGTGTTGAGTCCATTTCCTTGAGCAAGGAGTAGCTCTTGTCTATTCCATATTTGGCTTAAGGAACTTTATCTGTGCTCATTTCAATCTCTGGTTTTATGCAGCACCCCAACTCACCTTTCCCCTTAAGCAAGCATAAGTTGGTTTTCTAAATTTGAGACCCTGTTCTGTTTTGGAATTCAGTTCCTGTGTAGCCAAGTTTACATTCCGTGTATTAGTGATATCTTATGATGTTTCTTTTTCTGTGTGACTTATTTCAGTTAGAATCATCGTACCTGAATCCACTCATTATGCTGCTACGGGCCTGATGACATAGATTTCATTGCTGAGTGATACTGCATTGTATGTAAGTACCACAACTTCTTTATCCATTTTTCACTTTCTGCGATATTGAACTTGTACCGTAAACCAGGTTCTTGTAAACAGAGCCGTCCCAACCTTTGGGGTGGCTGTGTCTTTTTGCTTTTAATTTCCCTAAGCTACAGGACCATAAGTGGAAGTGCCCTAGGCTCTGTTGCTTTGTTTTTTAGATGTTTCAGGAAACACCATACACTTCTCCCGAGTGGCTGTTGGCAATTTACATCCCTCCCATCAGCATAACAAGGCTCCCAGTTCTCCATGGCCTGTCCTGCCTTTCTGGATTTTACACTTTTTTCAGATGGCCCTTTTGACCGGGGGGAAGTGAGACTTCATTGTAGTGCAGATTTCCTTTGCAAGCTTGCTTGGTTGGCCAAAAAGGGCGTATGCGTTTTTTCCTGAATATATTCAGGAAAAAACGCATACGCCCTTTTTGGCCAAGTGCATCATTGTGGACGTTCTGCCTCTTTTCCTATGCTTTAAATGCAATTCCAGTCTACCTCCTGAAATCGGTTTCCTGCAATTCTGCCCCGCTTTCAAGTCCTCTTGGCAGCCTTACTTCAGTATATTTTTGGACGATAGCTGTCATTTATAACTCTGCAGGTTTGTGAATTACAGTGCCCCTGAGCTCCTTTCTTCAACTCGCTTTCTCATGAGCTGGCCGCAGACCGCAGGATGGCTTCAGGCCCTAATCTGGTTCCGGCACGGCACGCTGTGCCTTTGGTTAATTCCTCTTCCTGGTGCGAAATGAGAGTTAAATTTGCCCATCCAGACACCTCCAGCTAGTCTCTCATTGGTTCTCCCTATTCCTGTTCATCTTCCGCAGAAATTGCAAACTGGGCCAAACAGGAGGTTAAAGGCACTGACTCTCCATGTCGGGAGAGTGTTAGTAAAGCGTCTGGAATGTTGCACCCGAGTACCAGGGGACGAAAACTGACACATATTGGAACACGTCTCCCGATCTCACGGTTGATCATACTCTGGGTTCCACATGCATGTTTTAGCTGAAGGAAGAATACTTTAAACCTGGAGAGTTGAGACCCGTGGAATGCGTACCATGCAATATGACTTCAAATGGTCTTCATTTGCTCACCGAACTTCTCCAACCCTATCACTGCTGCGTTTATGCCCCTGTACACACGCTTGATTCTCTTTTGGAGACATAGCCATCCATAGGTTTTAAGATACTTCCTAGTCAGGTACACTCTTAGGCATTTAATATGTGGTGTTGAGTCCATTTCGTTTAGCAAGGAGTAGCTCTTGTCTATTCCATATTTGGCTTAAGGAACTTTATCTGTGCCCATTTCAATCTCTGGTTTTATGCAGCACCCCAACTCACCTTTCCCCTTAAGCAAGCATAAGTTGGGTTTCTAAATTTGAGACCCTGTTCTGTTTTGTAATTCAGTTCCTATGTAGCCAAGTTTACATTCCGTGTATTAGTGATACCTTATGATATTTATTTTTCTGTGTGACTTATTTCAGTTAGAATCATCGTACCTGAATCCACTCATTATGCTGCTACGGGCCTGATGACGTAGATTTCATTGCTGAGTGATACTGCATTGTACATAAGTACCACAACTTCTTTATCCATTTTTCACTTTCTGCGATATTGAACTTGTACCGTATATGAGGTTCTTGTAAACAGAGCCGTCCCAACCTTTGGGGTGGCTGTGTCTTTTTGCTTTTAATTTCCCTAAGCTATATGACCATAAGTGGAAGTGCCCTAGGCTCTGATGCTTTGATTTTTAGATGTTTCAGGAAACACCATACACTTCTCCCGAGTGGCTGTTGGCAATTTAAATCATGCCCAGCAGCATAACAAGGCTCCCAGTTCTCCATGGCCTGTCCTGCCTTTCTGGATTTTACACTTTTTTCAGATGGCCCTTTTGACCGGGGGGAAGTGAGACTTCATTGTAGTGCAGATTTCCTTTGCAAGCTTGCTTGGTTGGCCAAAAAGGGCGTATGCGTTTTTTCCTGAATATATTCAGGGAAAAACGCATACGCCCTTTTTGGCCAAGTGCATCATTGTGGACGTTCTGCCTCTTTTCCTATGCTTTAAATGCAATTCCAGTCTACCTCCTGAAATCGGTTTCCTGCAATTCTGCCCCGCTTTCAAGTCCTCTTGGCAGCCTTACTTCAGTATATTTTTGGACGATAGCTGTCATTTATAACTCTGCAGGTTTGTGAATTACAGTGCCCCTGAGCTCCTTTCTTCAACTCGCTTTCTCGTGAGCTGGCCGCAACACCGCAGGATGGCTTCAGGCCCTAATCTGGTTCCGGCACGGCACGCTGAGCCTTTGGTTAATTCCTCTTCCTGGTGGGAAATGAGAGTTAAATTTGCCCGTCCAGACACCTCCAGCTGGTCTCTCAATGGTTCTCCCTATTCCTGTTCATCTTCCGCAGAAATTGCAAACTGGGCCAAACAGGAGGTTAAAGGCACTGACTCTCCAAGTCGGGAGAGTGTTAGTAAAGCGTCTGAAATGTTGCACCCGAGTACCAGGGGACGACAACTGACACATATTGAAACACGTCTCCCGATCACATGGTTGATCATACTCTGGGTTCCACATGCATGTTTTAGCTGAAGGAAGAATACCTTAAACCTGGAGAGTTGAGACCCGTGGATTGGGTACCATGCAATATGACTTCAAAGGGTCTTCATTTGTTCACCGAACTTCTCCACTCCTATCACTGCTGCGTTTATGCCCCTGTACACACGCTTGATTCTCTTTCGGAGACATAGCCATCCATAGGTTTTAAGATACTTCCTAGTCAGGTACACTCTTAGGCGTTTAATATGGGGTGTTGAGTCCATTTCGTTTAGCAAGGAGTAGCTCTTGTCTATTCCATATTTGGCTTAAGGAACTTTATCTGTGCTCATTTCAATCTCTGGTTTTATGCAGCACCCCAACTCACCTTTCCCCTTAAGCAAGCATAAGTTGGTTTTCTAAATTTGAGACCCTGTTCTGTTTTGGAATTCAGTTCCTGTGTAGCCAAGTTTACATTCCGTGTATTAGTGATATCTTATGATGTTTCTTTTTCTGTGTGACTTATTTCAGTAAGAATCATCATACCTGAATCCACTCATTATGCTGCTACGGGCCTCATGAGATAGATTTCATTGCTGAGTGATACTGCATTGTACGTAAGTACCACAACTTCTTTATCCATTTTTCACTTTCTGCGATATTGAACTTGTACCGTAAACCAGGTTTTTGTAAACAGAGCCGTCCCAACCTTTGGGGTGGCTGTGTCTTTTTGATTTTAATTTCCCTAAGCTATAGGACCATAAGTGGAAGTGCCCTAGGCTCTGTTGCTTTGTTTTTTAGATGTTTCAGGAAACACCATACACTTCTCCCGAGTGGCTGTTGGCAATTTACATCCCGCCCATCAGCATAACAAGGCTCCCAGTTCTCCATGGCCTGTCCTGCCTTTCTGGATTTTACACTTTTTTCAGATGGCCCTTTTGACCGGGGGGAAGTGAGACTTCATTGTAGTGCAGATTTCCTTTGCAAGCTTGCTTGGTTGGCCAAAAAGGGCGTATGCATTTTTTCCTGAATATATTCAGGAAAAAACGCATACGCCCTTTTTGGCCAAGTGCATCATTGTGGACGTTCTGCCTCTTTTCCTATGCTTTAAATGCAATTCCAGTCTACCTCCTGAAATCGGTTTCCTGCAATTCTGCCCCGCTTTCAAGTCCTCTTGGCAGCCTTACTTCAGTATATTTTTGGACGATAGCTGTCATTTATAACTCTGCAGGTTTGTGAATTACAGTGCCCCTGAGCTCCTTTCTTCAACTCACTTTCTCGTGAGCTGGCCGCAACACCGCAGGATGGCTTCAGGCCCTAATCTGGTTCCGGCATGGCACGCTGAGCCTTTGGTTAATTCCTCTTCCTGGTGGGAAATGAGAGTTAAATTTGCCCATCCAGACACCTCCAGCTAGTCTCTCATTGGTTCTCCCTATTCCTGTTCATCTTCCGCAGAAATTGCAAACTGGGCCAAACAGGAGGTTAAAGGCACTGACTCTCCAAGTCGGGAGAGTGTTAGTAAAGCGTCTGGAATGTTGCACCCGAGTACCAGCGGACGACAACTGACACATATTGAAACACGTCTCCCGATCACACGGTTGATCATACTCTGGGTTCCACATGCATGTTTTAGCTGAAGGAAGAATACCTTAAACCTGGAGAGTTGAGACCCGTGGATTGGTACCATGCAATATGACTTCAAAGGGTCTTCATTTGTTCACCGAACTTCTCCACTCCTATCACTACTGCGTTTATGCCCCTGTACACACGCTTGATTCTCTTTCGGAGACATACCAATCCATAGGTTTTAAGATACTTCCTAGTCAGGTACACTCTTAGGCGTTTAATATGGGGTGTTGAGTCCATTTCGTTGAGCAAGGAGTAGCTCTTGTCTATTCCATATTTGGCTTAAGGAACTTTATCTGTGCTCATTTCAATCTCTGGTTTTATGCAGCACCCCAACTCACCTTTCCCCTTAAGCAAGCATAAGTTGGTTTTCTAAATTTGAGACCCTGTTCTGTTTTGGAATTCAGTTCCTGTGTAGCCAAGTTTACATTCCGTGTATTAGTGATATCTTATGATGTTTCTTTTTCTGTGTGACTTATTTCAGTAAGAATCATCATACCTCAATCCACTCATTATGCTGCTATGGGCCTGATGAGATAGATTTCATTGCTGAGTGATACTGCATTGTACGTAAGTACCACAACTTCTTTATCCATTTTTCACTTTCTGCGATATTGAACTTGTACCGTAAACCAGGTTCTTGTAAACAGAGCCGTCCCAAACTTTGGGGTGGCTGTGTCTTTTTGATTTTAATTGCCCTAAGCTATAGTACCATAAGTAGAAGTGCCCTAGGCTCTGTTGCTTTGTTTTTTAGATGTTTCAGGAAACACCAAACACTTCTCCAGAGTGGCTGTTGGCAATTTACATCCTGCCCATCAGCATAAGATGGCTCCCAGTTCTCCATGGCCTGTCATGCCTTTATGGATTTTACACTTTTTTCAGATGGCCCTTTTGACCAGGGGGAATTGAGACTTCATTGTAGTGCAGATTTCCTTTGCAAGCTTGCTTGGTTGGCCAAAAAGGGCGTATGCGTTTTTTCCTGAATATATTCAGGAAAAAACACATACGCCCTTTTTGGGCAAGTCAGGTTTTTGAATTGTAGTGGCCCTTAGCTCCATTTTTCAGCTCTTAGTTTTGTGATCTTGCCCCATAACCACAGGATTCCTTGAAGCCCTATTCTTCTTCTGGGGCACCTTGCTGTGCCTTTGGTTCATTCTTCTTACTGATGTGAAATTAGAGTGACATGTGCCCATTGAAACCGCTACAGCTAGTTTCTCACTGGTTCCCCCTATTCCCATTCATCCTCCGCACTAACTGAAGACTGTGCGATACCAGAACTTAAAGGCATTGACTCTCCATGTGGGGATGTTGTTAGTAAAGCGGCTGGAATGTCGATCCGGAGCCCCAGGAGAGGAAAAATGTGGTGCGTTTTAGAAACCTTTCCCGATCAGTCGCTGGGTTTCCCAAGCATGGTTTAGCTGTAGGAAGATTCCCTTCAACCTGGAGTGTTGGGACCCTTGGAATGAGTAGCATGAAGTATTGCATTAAACTTTCGGCAGTTGCTCACCGAAGCTCACCAATCCTCTCAGCCCCAAGTGTCCAGCCTTATGTCTTATCCAGCTGTGGGTTTATATGTGGTCAATCCAGGTTGCATCACAGCCCCTGAGCGAATTTTGTAAGAATTTTTCTCTCTTTCATTGTTTCTGCATTTTGTTTTTAACATTTATTTCTATAATGGGGTTTAGCTCATTTTCACTGCTGTGTTTGTGCCGCTCTGCACACACTTGATTCCCTTATGGAGATAGATCAATACATGGGTTTTAAGATTCTTATTACTCAGATATATTTCTCTGCGGTGTATAGGGTGTGTTGAGGCCAGTTCATTGAGCAAGGTGTAGATCTTGTCTAATACCTATTTGGTTTCTTGAACGGTATCTGTGCTAATTTCAAACTCTGGTTTTATGCATCACCCCACCTCTCCTTTCCCCTTAAGCTGACATAAGTGTGTTTTCTAAATGTGAGACACTGTTCTGTTCTGTAATTCATTTCTTGTGCAGCCATATTTACCCTCCCTCTATAAGTGATATCTTATGATATGTTTCTTTTTCTGTTTGACTTATTTCAAGTAGTATTATCGGACCTAAATCCACTCTTTATCCTTCTACTAGCCTTATTACATTGATTTCATGGTGAAGAGATATTCCATTGTACATAAGTACCACATCTTCTTTATCCATTGTTCTCTTTCCTGGGATATTTACGGTGTACTGAAGTTGAGGTTCTTGTAAACAGAGTAGCCCTAAACTGTGGTGTGCTTGTGTCTTGTTGATTTTTAGACTTCCCTAGATATACTCCCATGATTGGAAGTGTCCTATGCTCTGTAGCTCTGTTTTTAGATGATTTAGGAACCACCATACACTTCTCCAGAGTGGCTCTCGGCAGTTCACACACTGCCCATCAGCGTATAAAGGCTCCCTGTTCTCCATGGCCTGTCCTGCATTTCTGGTTTTTACAACATTTTAGGATGGCCCTTTTGACCGGTGGGAAATGAGACTTCTTTGTTGTGCACATTTGCATTGCTTGCTTGCTTCGTTGCCCATAAAGTGCGTATGCGTTTTTTCCTGGATATAATCAGGAAAAATCGCATACGCCCTTTTGGGCCAACTGCATCATTGTCGAAATTCTGCCGCTTTTCATGTGCGTTAAAGACGAGTCCAATCTATCTCTTGAAATCTGTTTCTTGCAATTCTGTCTTGCATTCAGATCCTCTTCTTTGCCTTACCTCAACATATTTTTGGACGTTAGTTTTCATTTATAACTCTGCAGGTTTGTGAATTGCAGTGACCCTGAGCTCCATGTTTTAAGTTGCTCTTTTGTGAGCTGGCCTCAAACCCGCAGGATTGCTTCAGGCCCTATTTTGGCTCCGGCGAGGCAGGCTGAGCCTTTTTTTAATTCTTATTCTTAATGGGAAATTAGAGTGATATGTGCCCGTCCAAACCCCTACAACTCTTCTCTCATTGGTTCCCCCTCTTCCCGTTCATCCTCCTCACAATTTGCAAAATGTGTGAAACAGAAGTTTAAATGTGCTGATTCTCCAAGTGGGGAGCTTCTAAGTAACGTGGCTGGAATGGTGAACAGGAGCACCAGGAGAGGATAAATGAGGTGCATTTTAGACACATCTCCCGATCACATGGTGTACAGTCCTCTGGGTTTTCCATGCATGTTTTAGCTGTAGGAAGATCCCTTGAACCTGCAGATTTGGGACCCATTGAATGGGTGCCAGGTAGTATTACTTTAAAGGGTGTGCATTTCCTCACCCAACCTCACATTTCTCTTAGCGCAAACAGTTTCCAGCCTTATGTCTCATCCTGCTGTGGGTCTAGATGTGTTCAATCCATGTTGCATCACCGTCCCTGAGGAAAAGTTGTAAGAGGTTTTCTCTGTCTCTCTGTCGTTTATTTTTTTCAATTTATTACTATATTGGTTACAGCTGATTTTCAAAGCTCTGTTTCTTGCTGCTGTACATCCACTTGATTCACGTACAGAGAGACATCAATAAATTCTTTTTCAGATTCTTACCAGTCGTATATATTCTTTTCCGGTGACTTGAGTGTGCTGAGTGCAGTTCTTTTAGCTACCGTGTAGGCCTTGTTGATTATCAGTTTGGTATTTGGAATGGTATCTTTGCTAATTTCAACCTCCTGGATGATGCCTCACCCCTCCCCACCTTTCCCGTTTAGCAGCCTTATGCGTGTTTTCTACATATTTGACTATGTTTTTGTTTTGTAATTTATTTCATGTGTAGCCATTTTGGATTCCACCTTTAAGTGATATCTTATGATATGTGTCTTTTTCTTTTTGAATTCTGTCACTTAGAATGATCATACGTAACTCCTCCGGAGTTGTTACAGCTGGCCATATTTCATTGATTTCCAGGCTGAATAATATTCCACTCTACCTAAGTACCACATCTCTATCCATTTTTTCCCTCCAGAGACATTTAAGTTATATCCTCGTCGAGGATCTTTTAAACAGAGAGGGGGTAAACATTGGGGTGCCTGTGTCCTCTCGATTTTTGTTTTTCCCAAGATATACGCCCATGAGTGCAAGTGCCCTATGCTCTGTAGCTCATTGTTTAGATGCTTTAGTAAACACAATACACTTCTCCAGAATGGCCGTTGGCAATATACATTTCCACTATAAGTCTCACAGGGCTCCCTCTTCTCCTTGCCCTGTCCTGCATTTCTGTTGTTTACGCTTTATGAGGATGGCTCTTCTGACTGATGCAAAGTGATGTCTTTTGTAGTATTGACTTCCAGTGCCCACCTGTTTGGGTGGCTAAAAAGGTGTACGCTCTTTTCTTGAATATATACACAAAAAAACGCATACACCCTTTTTGGCCAACTGCAGTGTTGGCAATGTTCAGCTCCTTTTCTTGTGCTTAATGGCGAGTCCTTTCTACCTCCTCAAATCCCTTTCCTGCCATTCTCCCTTGCTTACAAGTCCTTTTCTCTGACTTTCCTCAAGACATTTTTCAGTGATGGATATTTTCAACTCTGCAGTTTTGTGAATTTTACTGCCCCTGAGTTCTATTGTTCAACTTGTGTTTATGGGAACTGGCCACAAAGCAGCGGGATTTCCTCAAGCCCTATACTGTTTCCATGGGCAACCCTAGCCTTTGGTCAATTCGTCTTCCTGATTGGAAATTAGAGTGACATGTGCCTGTCTGAACACGTAGGACTTGTCTCTCATTGTTCCTCATCCTTCCGCTTCATCCTCTGGACAAATTCCAAACTGTACGCAACAGGATGTTGACAGTGCTGACATCTCCAAGTGGGGAGACTGTTAGTAAAGACGCTGGAGGGGTGAACCCGAGCACCAGGAGATGAGGAGATGAGATGCCTTTTCCAAACTCTTCCCGATCAGACGGTATACCATCCTCTGGGTGTGACAGACATGTTTTAGCAGTAGGAAGAGTCCCATTCATGTAAGGAGAACACCAGGGCTTTTTCAAAATCAGTGTCTCCCCGAAACCCAAACTGGGGAATTTTTTAAGCTACGGCTACACATATGTTCATTAAGGGCCTTGGGAAGTAGGCAGAGTCCAAACTTTAGATGATTGAAGTCTTCAGGGTCAGAAGCACTCACCACCAGCTTCCCTTAGGTTACACTTTAACTGTCATTGATAGATGATGTCAATAAAAATATCTATTCTTTTTCAGATTATTTCCCCTTATAGGTTATTGCAAAATGTTGAGTGTAGTTCCCTGTGCTATACAGTAGTTCCTTGTTGATGATCTATTTTATACATAGCAGTGTGTATGTGTTAATCCCAAACTGTTAATTTATCCCTCCTCCCACCTTTCCCCTTTGGTAATAATAAATTATAAGATTTTATACTTCTCAGAAATGGGGGAGCTGAAAGAGAGGTATCATTTTCAATGGAAAAGCATTTAAAACAAGATTGAAGGTTTAACCAAGATTATTAGATGTACATCCTTGGAAAGAAATCACTTCATTTCTCTAATATTGAGCTGACAAATAAGACAAACCTTTTCACTGAACTTGCTTATAATAAAGTGATGGAAATATCCAATGGAAGTGTTAGAAACATCTTATTTTACCCGAGCCTTATACACTGTTCTATGTTAACTACACTTTGGCTCACACATCTGTTCATTGAGGTTACAATAGTCTCAATTTCTGTTACTGATCCTCCAGAGTGGACCCCAACAAGTGTCCCCCTGCCCAGTGTCATTGGGGCCAACAGATCGAGACTGAGTTTGGTTCACAAGCAAAGGAAACTTTATATTTTGATCAGAGAATGGAGAGGTGAGAGCATGTACTACCCCGTGGGCTGTGGGCTGGGCTGCTGTGTAGAGATCCTGTCAGAGTCAGTGGGAGGGAGGGGGCGGAGCTCTCGAGGGCCGGGTTGGCTGTAGCTCAGGCTCTATATCGCAGAGTCTGCCCTGGGCCCCAGGAGCTGAGGTGTCGACCCAGCCATTCTGCACTAGGAAATCTGGTCTGAAGTGCCGGGTGTGGAACCTCTGCATGCGGGACCCTAGGAGCACGTGAAATTAGACAAAGCACAAAGGATAAAAAAGGTTAGACTTGACTTTATTGCCCAGATTCTATTTTTATCTCCCAGGGATTTTTAATGGGCTTTGCTGGGGACAACCCCCCCCCTCTGCCTTTTGTCCCGTTCCTCATTCTTGGAGTGCTGAGGGTGCAGACCCTTCTTCTGTAACTGCTGAGTGCTGAGTTGGGAGCCCTCATACCCTGGGGCGAGGGTCAGAGCTTCTCCTCAGCAGCCTCCAGGTGACGTTGATTGTCCCCAGGCCCCCTGCCTCCCTGCTCGTCCACCTGAGCACCAGCATTGGAAGTGTTATAGATTCTAATGACCTTTAAGGGTCCAGGAAAGAGATGTGCAGAGACGCTGTGGGGGCCGGTTTCACCCCGCCCCACATTTGTTCGGCCACCTTAGGCCGACCGTTTCTGCCAGCCTAGATGCTCTGACCAGTAGTCTGCGCTTTCTTCAATTAGGCCCCTGAATTAACGTACAAACAGCACCAGGTGTCAGAGCCCTGCCCGCTCAACTCCCAGACAGTCCAGGGTCAGTGGTGATCAAGGACCGTGATGGCCACTGAGTCAACAGCCTTTTGAAGTAAACAAGAGTCCAGCCGGTCTTACTGGCCACCATCATCACGGTGTCTGTAGGCTTTTCTGTGGTGACAGTGTGATATACGGTTCCCCCGCCAAGATTATTAGCTCCCCTCTGGGTGCAGTAAGTCCTGCAAGCAGTAGTCTACTCTTTTGGGACACACTCTTGTTGTTTTATGAGAGAAACTCCAGGTCAAGTGATGTTCACACGAGTCGTCATGGTGCCCTGTTGCCCCCGGTTATCTCTCTGGATGTTGGAGTTGGAGGGCCTCCTCACTCGAGGTCGGTGTGCCCACGGAGCGAACCCTGCAACTTCAGGGCATGGTTGGTGGTTAGGATCACCACGTGGGGTCCTTTTCCCTTAGGAGGGAGGTGGCCTTTTGGGCTTCTGATTTCCAGGTTTTTAGATACCGCCAGTATCTTGGCCAGATGTGGCAGTGGGCCAAGCCCCTTGGTGACCATAGTTTATCCTACCTGGATGGCATTCTTGCATTGTTCCATTTCAAGTGGTCCCAGGTTTTGCACTAATTCTCCAATGGCGATTCACCTTTCACCGGGAATGTAAAGGTCAAAGGGTTTAGCTAAATTAGGGAGTTCCAGGGCAAGGGTCTGAATTGACTGCTCTTTCCATTCTTGAAAGGCCACTTCTGGATTCTATTCAAAAGGATCATCATCTTTTCCTTTCAGTGTTTCATATAGAGGCCCAGCTAGTAGACTGTAGTTAGGGATCCAGAAGCAGCAAACCCTGGCCTCCCCAGGAACCCCTAAGCTGTCTTCTAGTTTTAGAAAGGGGTAAGGCTGAAAATGGTTTCTTCCCTTTCCTGGGATGGACTTCTCCAACCTTCTGTGAGAATGAAGCCCAGGCAGGTCACGGCAGTCTGTGATATTTGAGCTTTTTCTTGGACAACTTCTATCCTTTATTGGCTTGGTAGTTCAGAGGCCTCCTTAGTAGGGCTGGCGATCAGAATGTCGTCTGCATATTGAAGGAGGGTTTCCTTTTCCAGAGGTAGAACTTTTAGGTCTTTAGCTAAGCTTTCCCCAAAGATGGTGTGGGAATTTTTGCACCCTTGGGGCCAGACGGCCCGGAAGTATTGTTTTAGTTGTATGTTGAGTCCTGCCACTCACAAGCCAAAATTTCTTGTGACTCTGGGACTAATGGAATACAAAAGAAGGCATCATTGAAGACTAATACAGAATACCATGTCCTGGTGGTTGGTAGAATGACCAGCAGGGTGTAGGAATTAGGAGCAACTGGAGGTATATCCTCGGTGGCTTCACTGACTGTCCTGACATCCTTTACCAGGTCCCCAGCAGCCCATGGGGCTCTCGTGGTCAGACCAATCCCAGAATATGGAGCTCACCTGGGCAGGTACCCCACCCCCACCCCAGCCCACAGGGCTCTCGTGGTCAGGCCCCTCCCAGGATACAGAGCTACCCTTGCAGGTACTGTGGCAGGGCTGGGCACACAGGAACCGTGCACATAGCCCTCATTGCAGAGCACCCCCAGCTCACCTGTGGCTCAGAGCTGACACAGAGCACCTCAGAGCAGGACTTGAACTAACAAACAGCAGCTGCGACAGGTCTGTGACCCTGGGCATCACTCCGTGAGGCCTCCCTCCACCTGGTCTTCCAGAGACTTCCACTGCACCCGGGGCACCAGGCCTGTGTCTCCAACCACCACCCACCCCTCCTCTCCCTGACTCCTGGGTTCCTCTCATTAGGAGAGGGTTTTCTTGAAGTTGTCTCCCACTCATGGGCCAGATAAAATGATTAGAAAACAAGCCAAAGCTGCAGCCCCTTGTCTATCCTGACTCTCAGGAGCCCACACCTGTTCCTTGGACCTGGCCGGTTCAGCAAGTTCCATTTTCTGCAACTGTGAGCCCCTGAGGGGTGATGATTGGCTGACCTGGGCAGCCTTACCGTGCCAGCCAGCCCTCCCCAGGTGTGCCTGGGTTGAGATCACTATAAATACCACTCCAGGCAGCAAGAGCCCCTGCAGCCGTGCCTGACGCCATTTTCTCTGCCCTGTCAGCAGTCTCGGGGCTGGGCTGGTGGGAGGGAGTGAGAGGCCACGGCTTTGTGGGTGGCCCAGTGTGAGTGGGGCTCTGCTGGACTTTCTGCAGCAGTTGCCAGGCTGCCACCTGCTAAAGAAGAAGATGTGTCACCCATACCTGCTGCTGGAATTTCTCCCTGGGCAGAGGTGAGGAAGGAAAAAAGCAGTGGGGGCAGGGACAGGACGGGTATCTCAGGCAGGGAAATGGAAATCTTCCAGAAGAGCACCCAGGGCCAGGACCATCCTGGCTGGCCTGCAGGCACCAAGTCGGCCGGCATGCTGTCACTCGTGTGGCTCTATGGCCCTCCCTCTAGGCTTTCAAGTCCTTGTATATATTCAGGTGTTTTACCTGGGATGGGTGGGAATAGTTCAGCAGCAACTGGCCTGGGGCTCAGCTCACGTTTACTCACAGATGCCTCGGCACGGTGCCCCAGCTTTGCAATGAGGACGCTTGTTGCGTGGGGGCTGCTGGCTGAATGGGAGACGATTCCCCACCACTGACCAACTTCAGAATTGTTTACAACTGGAGCAAGTGCCCTGATACGGTTTTCCTCTGTGGAACTGGTGGGTTCTGTGTTTTTTTTCTCTTTTTCGTTTTGGGTTCAAGGTAGATTTTATTCCTCTTTTTTGTATTTACAGATATAAGCATGGAAATAATTTATTCATATAAATACATGTATGTGAAGGGAATAATTGTTTTTTCTATTTTTTAAATTTTATTTCTTTTTAATTTTGAATTTTATTTTATATTTTTATACAGCAGGTTCTTATTGGTTATCTATTTTATACATATAAATGTATACATGCCAATCCCAGTCTCTCAACTCCTCCCACCACCACCCCCCAACAGCTTTCCCCCCTTGTTGTCCATACGTTTGTTGTCTACATCTGTTGCTCTATTTATGCCTTGCAAAATGGTTAATCTGTACAGGTTTTCTAGGTTCCACATATATGCATGAATATACAAGATTTGTTTTTCTCTTTCTGACTTACTTCACTCTGTATGACAGTCTCTAGATGCATCGACGTCTCTACAAATGACCCAATTTCATTCCTTTTCATGGCTTAGTAATATTCCATTTTATATATGTACCACGGCTTTATGCATTCGTCTGTCTGTGGGCATTTAGGTTGCTTCCATTACCTCGATATTGTAAATAGTGATGCAATGAACATTGCGGTGAATGTCTCTTTTTGATTTATGGTTTTGTCTGGGTATATGTCCAGTACTGGGATTGCTGTATCATATGGTAATTCTATTGTTAGTTTCTTAAGAAATTCCATTTTGTTCTCCATAGTGACTGTATCAATTTATATTCCCAACAATAGTGGAAGAGGGTTCCTTTTCTCCACACCCTTTCCAGTATTTTTTGCTTGTAGATTTTCTATGATGCCTATTCTACCAGGTGTGAGGTGATACCTCATTGTTGAATCCATTTCGTTGAGCAAGGGGTAGGTCTTGTCTATTCCATATTTGGCTTATGGAACGGTATCTGTGCTAATTTCAAACTCTGGTTTAATGCAGCACCCCAACTCACCTTCCCCCTTAAGCAAGCATAAGTTAGTTTTCTAAACTTGAGACCCTGTTCTGTTTTGTAATTCAGTTCCTGTGTAGCCAAGTTCACATTCCGTGTATTAGTGATACCTTATGATGTTTCTTTTTCTGTGTGACTTATTTCACTTAGAATCATCGTGCCTCAATCCACTCATTATGCTGGTACGGGCCTGGTGACATAGATTTCATTGCTGAGTGGTATTCTGTTGTACATAAGTACCGCAACTTCTTTATCCATTATTTGCTCTCTGGGATATTTAACTTGTGCCGTAGAAGAGATTCCAGTAAAAAGAACCGTCCCAACCTTTGGGGTGGCTGTGGCTTTTTGATTTTAAATTAACTAAGCTATAGGACCATAAGTGGAAGTGCCCTAGGCTCTGTTGCTTTGTTTTTTAGATGTTTCAGGAAACACCATACACTTCTCCCGAGTGGCTGTTGGCAATTTACATCCCGCCCATCAGCATAACAAGGCTCCCAGTTCTCCATGGCCTGTCCTGCCTTTCTGCATTTTACACTTTTTTCAGATGGCCCTTTTGACCGGGGGGAAGTGAGACTTCATTGTAGTGCAGATTTCCTTTGCAAGCTTGCTTGGTTGGCCAAAAAGGGCGTATGCGTTTTTTCCTGAATATATTCAGGAAAAAACGCATACGCCCTTTTTGGCCAAGTGCATCATTGTGGACGTTCTGCCTCTTTTCCTATGCTTTAAATGCAATTCCAGTCTACCTCCTGAAATCGGTGTCCTGCAATTCTGCCCCGCTTTCAAGTCCTCTTGGCAGCCTTACTTCAGTATATTTTTGGACGATAGCTGTCATTTATAACTCTGCAGGTTTGTGAATTACAGTGCCCCTGAGCTCCTTTCTTCAACTCGCTTTCTCGTGAGCTGGCCGCAACACCGCAGGATGGCTTCAGGCCCTAATCTGGTTCCGGCACGGCACGCTGAGCCTTTGGTTAATTCCTCTTCCTGGTGGGAAATGAGAGTTAAATTTGCCCGTCCAGACACCTCCAGCTGGTCTCTCAATGGTTCTCCCTATTCCTGTTCATCTTCCGCAGAAATTGCAAACTGGGCCAAACAGGAGGTTAAAGGCACTGACTCTCCAAGTCGGGAGAGTGTTAGTAAAGCGTCTGGAATGTTGCACCCGAGTACCAGGGGACGACAACTGACACATATTGAAACACGTCTCCCGATCACATGGTTGATCATACTCTGGGTTCCACATGCATGTTTTAGCTGAAGGAAGAATACCTTAAACCTGGAGAGTTGAGACCCGTGGATTGGGTACCATGCAATATGACTTCAAAGGGTCTTCATTTGTTCACCGAACTTCTCCACTCCTATCACTGCTGCGTTTATGCCCCTGTACACACGCTTGATTCTCTTTCGGAGACATAGCCATCCATAGGTTTTAAGATACTTCCTAGTCAGGTACACTCTTAGGCGTTTAATATGGGGTGTTGAGTCCATTTCGTTTAGCAAGGAGTAGCTCTTGTCTATTCCATATTTGGCTTAAGGAACTTTATCTGTGCTCATTTCAATCTCTGGTTTTATGCAGCACCCCAACTCACCTTTCCCCTTAAGCAAGCATAAGTTGGTTTTCTAAATTTGAGACCCTGTTCTGTTTTGGAATTCAGTTCCTGTGTAGCCAAGTTTACATTCCGTGTATTAGTGATATCTTATGATGTTTCTTTTTCTGTGTGACTTATTTCAGTAAGAATCATCATACCTGAATCCACTCATTATGCTGCTACGGGCCTCATGAGATAGATTTCATTGCTGAGTGATACTGCATTGTACGTAAGTACCACAACTTCTTTATCCATTTTTCACTTTCTGCGATATTGAACTTGTACCGTAAACCAGGTTTTTGTAAACAGAGCCGTCCCAACCTTTGGGGTGGCTGTGTCTTTTTGATTTTAATTTCCCTAAGCTATAGGACCATAAGTGGAAGTGCCCTAGGCTCTGTTGCTTTGTTTTTTAGATGTTTCAGGAAACACCATACACTTCTCCCGAGTGGCTGTTGGCAATTTACATCCCGCCCATCAGCATAACAAGGCTCCCAGTTCTCCATGGCCTGTCCTGCCTCTCTGGATTTTACACTTTTTTCAGATGGCCCTTTTGACCGGGGGGAAGTGAGACTTCATTGTAGTCCAGATTTCCTTTGCAAGCTTGCTTGGTTGGCCAAAAAGGGCGTATGCGTTTTTTCCTGAATATATTCAGGAAAAAACGCATACGCCCTTTTTGGCCAAGTGCATCATTGTGGACGTTCTGCCTCTTTTCCTATGCTTTAAATGCAATTCCAGTCTACCTCCTGAAATCGGTTTCCTGAAATTCTGCCCCGCTTTCAAGTCCTCTTGGCAGCCTTACTTCAGTATATTTTTGGACGATAGCTGTCATTTATAACTCTGCAGGTTTGTGAATTACAGTGCCCCTGAGCTCCTTTCTTCAACTCGCTTTCTCGTGAGCTGGCCACAACACCGCAGGATTGCTTCAGGCCCTAATCTGGTTCCGGCACCGCACGCTGAGCCTTTGGTTAATTCCTCTTCCTGGTGGGAAATGAGAGTTAAATTTGCCCGTCCAGACACCTCCAGCTAGTCTGTCATTGGTTCTCCCTATTCCTGTTCATCTTCCGCAGAAATTGCAAACTGGGCCAAACAGGAGGTTAAAGGCACTGACTCTCCAAGTCGGGAGAGTGTTAGTAAAGCGTGTGGAATGTTGCACCCGAGTACCAGGGGACGAAAACTGACACATATTGGAACATGTCTCCCGATCACACAGTTGATCATACTCTGGGTTCCACATGCATGTTTTAGCTGAAGGAAGAATACCTTAAACCTGGAGAGTTGAGACCCGTGGAATGGGTACCATGCAATATGACTTCAAAGGGTCTTCATTTGCTCACCGAACTTCTCCAATCCTATCACTGCTGCGTTTATGCCCCTGTACACACACTTGATTCTCCTTCGGAGACATAGCAATCCATAGGTTTTAAGATACTTCCTAGTCAGGTACACTCTTAGGCATTTAATATGGGGTGTTGAGTCCATTTCGTTGAGCAAGGAGTAGCTCTTGTCTATTCCATATTTGGCTTAAGGAACTTTATCTGTGCTCATTTCAATCTCTGGTTTTATGCAGCACCCCAACTCACCTTTCCCATTAAGCAAGCATAAGTTGGGTTTCTAAATTTGAGTCCCTGTTCTGTTTTGTAATTCAGTTCCTGTGTACCCAAGTTTACATTCCGTTTATTAGTGATATCTTATGATGTTTCTTTTTCTGTGTGACTTATTTCAGTTAGAATCATCATACCTGAATCCACTCATTATGCTGCTACGGGCCTGATGACATAGATTTCATTGCTGAGTGATATTGCATTGTACGTAAGTACCACAACTTCTTTATCCATTTTTCACTTTCTGCGATATTGAACTTGTACCGTATATGAGGTTCTTGTAAACAGAGCCGTCCCAACCTTTGGGGTGGCTGTGTCTTTTTGCTTTTAATTTCCCTAAGCTATATGACCATAAGTGGAAGTGCCCTAGGCTCTGATGCTTTGATTTTTAGATGTTTCAGGAAACACCATACACTTCTCCCGAGTGGCTGTTGGCAATTTACATCCCTCCCATCAGCATAACAAGGCTCCCAGTTCTCCATGGCCTGTCCTGCCTTTCTGGATTTTACACTTTTTTCAGATGGCCCTTTTGACCGGGGGGAAGTGAGACTTCATTGTAGTGCAGATTTCCTTTGCAAGCTTGCTTGGTTGGCCAAAAAGGGCGTATGCGTTTTTTCCTGAATATATTCAGGAAAAAACGCATACGCCCTTTTTGGCCAAGTGCATCATTGTGGATGTTCTGCCTCTTTTCCTATGCTTTAAATGCAATTCCAGTCTACCTCCTGAAATCGGTTTCCTGCAATTCTGCCCCGCTTTCAAGTCCTCTTGGCAGCCTTACTTCAGTATATTTTTGGACGATAGCTGTCATTTATAACTCTGCAGGTTTGTGAATTACAGTGCCCCTGAGCTCCTTTCTTCAACTCGCTTTCTTGTGAGCTGGCCGCAACACCGCAGGATGGCTTCAGGCCCTAATCTGGTTCCGGCACGGCACGCTGAGCCTTTGGTTAATTCCTCTTCCTGGTGGGAAATGAGAGTTAAATTTGCCCGTCCAGACACCTCCAGCTAGTCTGTCATTGGTTCTCCCTATTCCTGTTCATCTTCCGCAGAAATTGCAAACTGGGCCAAACAGGAGGTTAAAGGCACTGACTCTCCAAGTCGGGAGAGTGTTAGTAAAGCGTCTGGAATGTTGAACCCGAGTACCAGGGGACGACAACTGACACATATTGAAACACGTCTCCCGATCACACGGTTGATCATACTCTGGGTTCCACGTACATGTTTTAGCTGAAGGAAGAATACCTTAAACCTGGAGAGTTGAGACCCGTGGATTGGGTACCATGCAATATGACTTCAAAGGGTCTTCATTTGTTCACCGAACTTCTCCACTCCTATCACTGCTGCGTTTATGCCCCTGTACACACGCTTGATTCTCTTTCGGAGACATAGCAATCCATAGGTTTTAAGATACTTCCTAGTCAGGTACACTCTTAGGCGTTTAATATGGGGTGTTGAGTCCATTTCGTTGAGCAAGGAGTAGCTCTTGTCTATTCCATATTTGGCTTAAGGAACTTTATCTGTGCTCATTTTAATCTCTGGTTTTATGCAGCACCCCAACTCACCTTTCCCCTTAAGCAAGCATAAGTTGGTTTTCTAAATTTTAGACCCTGTTCTGTTTTGGAATTCAGTTCCTGTGTAGCCAAGTTTACATTCCGTGTATTAGTGATATCTTATGATGTTTCTTTTTCTGTGTGACTTATTTCAGTAAGAATCATCATACCTGAATCCACTCATTATGCTGCTATGGGCCTGATGAGATAGATTTCATTGCTGAGTGATACTGCATTGTACATAAGTACCACAACTTCTTTATCCATTTTTCACTTTCTGCGATATTGAACTTGTACCGTAAACCAGGTTTTTGTAAACAGAGCCGTCCCAACCTTTGGGGTGGCTGTGTCTTTTTGATTTTAATTTCCCTAAGCTATAGGACCATAAGTGGAAGTGCCCTAGGCTCTGTTGCTTTGTTTTTTAGATGTTTCAGGAAACACCATACACTTCTCCCGAGTGGCTGTTGGCAATTTACATCCCGCCCATCAGCATAACAAGGCTCCCAGTTCTCCATGGCCTGTCCTGCCTTTCTGGATTTTACACTTTTTTCAGATGGCCCTTTTGACCGGGGGGAAGTGAGACTTCATTGTAGTGCAGATTTCCTTTGCAAGCTTGCTTGGTTGGCCAAAAAGGGCGTATGCGTTTTTTCCTGAATATATTCAGGAAAAAACGCATACGCCCTTTTTGGCCAAGTGCATCATTGTGGACGTTCTGCCTCTTTTCCTATGCTTTAAATGCAATTCCAGTCTACCTCCTGAAATCGGTTTCCTGCAATTCTGCCCCGCTTTCAAGTCCTCTTGGCAGCCTTACTTCAGTATATTTTTGGACGATAGCTGTCATTTATAACTCTGCAGGTTTGTGAATTACAGTGCCCCTGAGCTCCTTTCTTCAACTCGCTTTCTCGTGAGCTGGCCGCAACACTGCAGGATGGCTTCAGGCCCTAATCTGGTTCCGGCATGGCACGCTGAGCCTTTGGTTAATTCCTCTTCCTGGTGGGAAATGAGAGTTAAATTTGCCCGTCCAGACACCTCCAGCTAGTCTGTCATTGGTTCTCCCTATTCCTGTTCATCTTCCGCAGAAATTGCAAACTCGGCCAAAGAGGAGGTTAAAGGCACTGACTCTCCAAGTCGGGAGAGTGTTAGTAAAGCGTCTGTAATGTTGCACCCGAGTACCAGGGGACGAAAACTGACACATATTGGAACACGTCTCCCGATCACACGGTTGATCATACTCTGGGTTCCACATGCATGTTTTAGGTGAAGGAAGAATACCTTAAACCTGGAGAGTTGAGACCCGTGGAATGGGTACCATGCAATATGACCTCAAAGGGTCTTCATTTGCTCACCGAACCTCTCCAGTCCTATCACTGCTGCGTTTATGCCCCTGTACACACGCTTGATTCTCTTTTGGAGACATAGCAATCCATACGTTTTAAGATACTTCCTAGTCAGGTACATTCTTAGTCTTTTAATATGGGGTGTTGAGTCCATTTCCTTGAGCAAGGAGTAGCTCTTGTCTATTCCATATTTGGCTTAAGGAACTTTATCTGTGCTCATTTCAATCTCTGGTTTTATGCAGCACCCCAACTCACCTTTCCCCTTAAGCAAGCATAAGTTGGTTTTCTAAATTTGAGACCCTGTTCTGTTTTGGAATTCAGTTCCTGTGTAGCCAAGTTTACATTCCGTGTATTAGTGATATCTTATGATGTTTCTTTTTCTGTGTGACTTATTTCAGTTAGAATCATCGTACCTGAATCCACTCATTATGCTGCTACGGGCCTGATGACATAGATTTCATTGCTGAGTGATACTGCATTGTATGTAAGTACCACAACTTCTTTATCCATTTTTCACTTTCTGCGATATTGAACTTGTACCGTAAACCAGGTTCTTGTAAACAGAGCCGTCCCAACCTTTGGGGTGGCTGTGTCTTTTTGCTTTTAATTTCCCTAAGCTACAGGACCATAAGTGGAAGTGCCCTAGGCTCTGTTGCTTTGTTTTTTAGATGTTTCAGGAAACACCATACACTTCTCCCGAGTGGCTGTTGGCAATTTACATCCCTCCCATCAGCATAACAAGGCTCCCAGTTCTCCATGGCCTGTCCTGCCTTTCTGGATTTTACACTTTTTTCAGATGGCCCTTTTGACCGGGGGGAAGTGAGACTTCATTGTAGTGCAGATTTCCTTTGCAAGCTTGCTTGGTTGGCCAAAAAGGGCGTATGCGTTTTTTCCTGAATATATTCAGGAAAAAACGCATACGCCCTTTTTGGCCAAGTGCATCATTGTGGACGTTCTGCCTCTTTTCCTATGCTTTAAATGCAATTCCAGTCTACCTCCTGAAATCGGTTTCCTGCAATTCTGCCCCGCTTTCAAGTCCTCTTGGCAGCCTTACTTCAGTATATTTTTGGACGATAGCTGTCATTTATAACTCTGCAGGTTTGTGAATTACAGTGCCCCTGAGCTCCTTTCTTCAACTCGCTTTCTCATGAGCTGGCCGCAGACCGCAGGATGGCTTCAGGCCCTAATCTGGTTCCGGCACGGCACGCTGTGCCTTTGGTTAATTCCTCTTCCTGGTGCGAAATGAGAGTTAAATTTGCCCATCCAGACACCTCCAGCTAGTCTCTCATTGGTTCTCCCTATTCCTGTTCATCTTCCGCAGAAATTGCAAACTGGGCCAAACAGGAGGTTAAAGGCACTGACTCTCCATGTCGGGAGAGTGTTAGTAAAGCGTCTGGAATGTTGCACCCGAGTACCAGGGGACGAAAACTGACACATATTGGAACACGTCTCCCGATCTCACGGTTGATCATACTCTGGGTTCCACATGCATGTTTTAGCTGAAGGAAGAATACTTTAAACCTGGAGAGTTGAGACCCGTGGAATGCGTACCATGCAATATGACTTCAAATGGTCTTCATTTGCTCACCGAACTTCTCCAACCCTATCACTGCTGCGTTTATGCCCCTGTACACACGCTTGATTCTCTTTTGGAGACATAGCCATCCATAGGTTTTAAGATACTTCCTAGTCAGGTACACTCTTAGGCATTTAATATGTGGTGTTGAGTCCATTTCGTTGAGCAAGGAGTAGCTCTTGTCTATTCCATATTTGGCTTAAGGAACTTTATCTGTGCCCATTTCAATCTCTGGTTTTATGCAGCACCCCAACTCACCTTTCCCCTTAAGCAAGCATAAGTTGGGTTTCTAAATTTGAGACCCTGTTCTGTTTTGTAATTCAGTTCCTATGTAGCCAAGTTTACATTCCGTGTATTAGTGATACCTTATGATATTTATTTTTCTGTGTGACTTATTTCAGTTAGAATCATCGTACCTGAATCCACTCATTATGCTGCTACGGGCCTGATGACGTAGATTTCATTGCTGAGTGATACTGCATTGTACATAAGTACCACAACTTCTTTATCCATTTTTCACTTTCTGCGATATTGAACTTGTACCGTATATGAGGTTCTTGTAAACAGAGCCGTCCCAACCTTTGGGGTGGCTGTGTCTTTTTGCTTTTAATTTCCCTAAGCTATATGACCATAAGTGGAAGTGCCCTAGGCTCTGATGCTTTGATTTTTAGATGTTTCAGGAAACACCATACACTTCTCCCGAGTGGCTGTTGGCAATTTAAATCATGCCCAGCAGCATAACAAGGCTCCCAGTTCTCCATGGCCTGTCCTGCCTTTCTGGATTTTACACTTTTTTCAGATGGCCCTTTTGACCGGGGGGAAGTGAGACTTCATTGTAGTGCAGATTTCCTTTGCAAGCTTGCTTGGTTGGCCAAAAAGGGCGTATGCGTTTTTTCCTGAATATATTCAGGGAAAAACGCATACGCCCTTTTTGGCCAAGTGCATCATTGTGGACGTTCTGCCTCTTTTCCTATGCTTTAAATGCAATTCCAGTCTACCTCCTGAAATCGGTTTCCTGCAATTCTGCCCCGCTTTCAAGTCCTCTTGGCAGCCTTACTTCAGTATATTTTTGGACGATAGCTGTCATTTATAACTCTGCAGGTTTGTGAATTACAGTGCCCCTGAGCTCCTTTCTTCAACTCGCTTTCTCATGAGCTGGCCGCAACACCGCAGGATGGCTTCAGGCCCTAATCTGGTTCCGGCACGGCACGCTGAGCCTTTGGTTAATTCCTCTTCCTGGTGGGAAATGAGAGTTAAATTTGCCCGTCCAGACACCTCCAGCTGGTCTCTCAATGGTTCTCCCTATTCCTGTTCATCTTCCGCAGAAATTGCAAACTGGGCCAAACAGGAGGTTAAAGGCACTGACTCTCCAAGTCGGGAGAGTGTTAGTAAAGCGTCTGAAATGTTGCACCCGAGTACCAGGGGACGACAACTGACACATATTGAAACACGTCTCCCGATCACATGGTTGATCATACTCTGGGTTCCACATGCATGTTTTAGCTGAAGGAAGAATACCTTAAACCTGGAGAGTTGAGACCCGTGGATTGGGTACCATGCAATATGACTTCAAAGGGTCTTCATTTGTTCACCGAACTTCTCCACTCCTATCACTGCTGCGTTTATGCCCCTGTACACACGCTTGATTCTCTTTCGGAGACATAGCAGTCCATAGGTTTTAAGATACTTCCTAGTCAGGTACACTCTTAGGCGTTTAATATGGGGTGTTGAGTCCATTTCGTTTAGCAAGGAGTAGCTCTTGTCTATTCCATATTTGGCTTAAGGAACTTTATCTGTGCTCATTTCAATCTCTGGTTTTATGCAGCACCCCAACTCACCTTTCCCCTTAAGCAAGCATAAGTTGGTTTTCTAAATTTGAGACCCTGTTCTGTTTTGGAATTCAGTTCCTGTGTAGCCAAGTTTACATTCCGTGTATTAGTGATATCTTATGATGTTTCTTTTTCTGTGTGACTTATTTCAGTAAGAATCATCATACCTGAATCCACTCATTATGCTGCTACGGGCCTCATGAGATAGATTTCATTGCTGAGTGATACTGCATTGTACGTAAGTACCACAACTTCTTTATCCATTTTTCACTTTCTGCGATATTGAACTTGTACCGTAAACCAGGTTTTTGTAAACAGAGCCGTCCCAACCTTTGGGGTGGCTGTGTCTTTTTGATTTTAATTTCCCTAAGCTATAGGACCATAAGTGGAAGTGCCCTAGGCTCTGTTGCTTTGTTTTTTAGATGTTTCAGGAAACACCATACACTTCTCCCGAGTGGCTGTTGGCAATTTACATCCCGCCCATCAGCATAACAAGGCTCCCAGTTCTCCATGGCCTGTCCTGCCTTTCTGGATTTTACACTTTTTTCAGATGGCCCTTTTGACCGGGGGGAAGTGAGACTTCATTGTAGTGCAGATTTCCTTTGCAAGCTTGCTTGGTTGGCCAAAAAGGGCGTATGCATTTTTTCCTGAATATATTCAGGAAAAAACGCATACGCCCTTTTTGGCCAAGTGCATCATTGTGGACGTTCTGCCTCTTTTCCTATGCTTTAAATGCAATTCCAGTCTACCTCCTGAAATCGGTTTCCTGCAATTCTGCCCCGCTTTCAAGTCCTCTTGGCAGCCTTACTTCAGTATATTTTTGGACGATAGCTGTCATTTATAACTCTGCAGGTTTGTGAATTACAGTGCCCCTGAGCTCCTTTCTTCAACTCACTTTCTCGTGAGCTGGCCGCAACACCGCAGGATGGCTTCAGGCCCTAATCTGGTTCCGGCATGGCACGCTGAGCCTTTGGTTAATTCCTCTTCCTGGTGGGAAATGAGAGTTAAATTTGCCCATCCAGACACCTCCAGCTAGTCTCTCATTGGTTCTCCCTATTCCTGTTCATCTTCCGCAGAAATTGCAAACTGGGCCAAACAGGAGGTTAAAGGCACTGACTCTCCAAGTCGGGAGAGTGTTAGTAAAGCGTCTGGAATGTTGCACCCGAGTACCAGCGGACGACAACTGACACATATTGGAACACGTCTCCCGATCACACGGTTGATCATACTCTGGGTTCCACATGCATGTTTTAGCTGAAGGAAGAATACCTTAAACCTGGAGAGTTGAGACCCGTGGATTGGTACCATGCAATATGACTTCAAAGGGTCTTCATTTGTTCACCGAACTTCTCCACTCCTATCACTACTGCGTTTATGCCCCTGTACACACGCTTGATTCTCTTTCGGAGACATACCAATCCATAGGTTTTAAGATACTTCCTAGTCAGGTACACTCTTAGGCGTTTAATATGGGGTGTTGAGTCCATTTCGTTGAGCAAGGAGTAGCTCTTGTCTATTCCATATTTGGCTTAAGGAACTTTATCTGTGCTCATTTCAATCTCTGGTTTTATGCAGCACCCCAACTCACCTTTCCCCTTAAGCAAGCATAAGTTGGTTTTCTAAATTTGAGACCCTGTTCTGTTTTGGAATTCAGTTCCTGTGTAGCCAAGTTTACATTCCGTGTATTAGTGATATCTTATGATGTTTCTTTTTCTGTGTGACTTATTTCAGTAAGAATCATCATACCTCAATCCACTCATTATGCTGCTATGGGCCTGATGAGATAGATTTCATTGCTGAGTGATACTGCATTGTACGTAAGTACCACAACTTCTTTATCCATTTTTCACTTTCTGCGATATTGAACTTGTACCGTAAACCAGGTTCTTGTAAACAGAGCCGTCCCAAACTTTGGGGTGGCTGTGTCTTTTTGATTTTAATTGCCCTAAGCTATAGTACCATAAGTAGAAGTGCCCTAGGCTCTGTTGCTTTGTTTTTTAGATGTTTCAGGAAACACCAAACACTTCTCCAGAGTGGCTGTTGGCAATTTACATCCTGCCCATCAGCATAAGATGGCTCCCAGTTCTCCATGGCCTGTCATGCCTTTATGGATTTTACACTTTTTTCAGATGGCCCTTTTGACCAGGGGGAATTGAGACTTCATTGTAGTGCAGATTTCCTTTGCAAGCTTGCTTGGTTGGCCAAAAAGGGCGTATGCGTTTTTTCCTGAATATATTCAGGAAAAAACACATACGCCCTTTTTGGGCAAGTCAGGTTTTTGAATTGTAGTGGCCCTTAGCTCCATTTTTCAGCTCTTAGTTTTGTGATCTTGCCCCATAACCACAGGATTCCTTGAAGCCCTATTCTTCTTCTGGGGCACCTTGCTGTGCCTTTGGTTCATTCTTCTTACTGATGTGAAATTAGAGTGACATGTGCCCATTGAAACCGCTACAGCTAGTTTCTCACTGGTTCCCCCTATTCCCATTCATCCTCCGCACTAACTGAAGACTGTGCGATACCAGAACTTAAAGGCATTGACTCTCCATGTGGGGATGTTGTTAGTAAAGCGGCTGGAATGTCGATCCGGAGCCCCAGGAGAGGAAAAATGTGGTGCGTTTTAGAAACCTTTCCCGATCAGTCGCTGGGTTTCCCAAGCATGGTTTAGCTGTAGGAAGATTCCCTTCAACCTGGAGTGTTGGGACCCTTGGAATGAGTAGCATGAAGTATTGCATTAAACTTTCGGCAGTTGCTCACCGAAGCTCACCAATCCTCTCAGCCCCAAGTGTCCAGCCTTATGTCTTATCCAGCTGTGGGTTTATATGTGGTCAATCCAGGTTGCATCACAGCCCCTGAGCGAATTTTGTAAGAATTTTTCTCTCTTTCATTGTTTCTGCATTTTGTTTTTAACATTTATTTCTATAATGGGGTTTAGCTCATTTTCACTGCTGTGTTTGTGCCGCTCTGCACACACTTGATTCCCTTATGGAGATAGATCAATACATGGGTTTTAAGATTCTTATTACTCAGATATATTTCTCTGCGGTGTATAGGGTGTGTTGAGGCCAGTTCATTGAGCAAGGTGTAGATCTTGTCTAATACCTATTTGGTTTCTTGAACGGTATCTGTGCTAATTTCAAACTCTGGTTTTATGCATCACCCCACCTCTCCTTTCCCCTTAAGCTGACATAAGTGTGTTTTCTAAATGTGAGACACTGTTCTGTTCTGTAATTCATTTCTTGTGCAGCCATATTTACCCTCCCTCTATAAGTGATATCTTATGATATGTTTCTTTTTCTGTTTGACTTATTTCAAGTAGTATTATCGGACCTAAATCCACTCTTTATCCTTCTACTAGCCTTATTACATTGATTTCATGGTGAAGAGATATTCCATTGTACATAAGTACCACATCTTCTTTATCCATTGTTCTCTTTCCTGGGATATTTACGGTGTACTGAAGTTGAGGTTCTTGTAAACAGAGTAGCCCTAAACTGTGGTGTGCTTGTGTCTTGTTGATTTTTAGACTTCCCTAGATATACTCCCATGATTGGAAGTGTCCTATGCTCTGTAGCTCTGTTTTTAGATGATTTAGGAACCACCATACACTTCTCCAGAGTGGCTCTCGGCAGTTCACACACTGCCCATCAGCGTATAAAGGCTCCCTGTTCTCCATGGCCTGTCCTGCATTTCTGGTTTTTACAACATTTTAGGATGGCCCTTTTGACCGGTGGGAAATGAGACTTCTTTGTTGTGCACATTTGCATTGCTTGCTTGCTTCGTTGCCCATAAAGTGCGTATGCGTTTTTTCCTGGATATAATCAGGAAAAATCGCATACGCCCTTTTGGGCCAACTGCATCATTGTCGAAATTCTGCCGCTTTTCATGTGCGTTAAAGACGAGTCCAATCTATCTCTTGAAATCTGTTTCTTGCAATTCTGTCTTGCATTCAGATCCTCTTCTTTGCCTTACCTCAACATATTTTTGGACGTTAGTTTTCATTTATAACTCTGCAGGTTTGTGAATTGCAGTGACCCTGAGCTCCATGTTTTAAGTTGCTCTTTTGTGAGCTGGCCTCAAACCCGCAGGATTGCTTCAGGCCCTATTTTGGCTCCGGCGAGGCAGGCTGAGCCTTTTTTTAATTCTTATTCTTAATGGGAAATTAGAGTGATATGTGCCCGTCCAAACCCCTACAACTCTTCTCTCATTGGTTCCCCCTCTTCCCGTTCATCCTCCTCACAATTTGCAAAATGTGTGAAACAGAAGTTTAAATGTGCTGATTCTCCAAGTGGGGAGCTTCTAAGTAACGTGGCTGGAATGGTGAACAGGAGCACCAGGAGAGGATAAATGAGGTGCATTTTAGACACATCTCCCGATCACATGGTGTACAGTCCTCTGGGTTTTCCATGCATGTTTTAGCTGTAGGAAGATCCCTTGAACCTGCAGATTTGGGACCCATTGAATGGGTGCCAGGTAGTATTACTTTAAAGGGTGTGCATTTCCTCACCCAACCTCACATTTCTCTTAGCGCAAACAGTTTCCAGCCTTATGTCTCATCCTGCTGTGGGTCTAGATGTGTTCAATCCATGTTGCATCACCGTCCCTGAGGAAAAGTTGTAAGAGGTTTTCTCTGTCTCTCTGTCGTTTATTTTTTTCAATTTATTACTATATTGGTTACAGCTGATTTTCAAAGCTCTGTTTCTTGCTGCTGTACATCCACTTGATTCACGTACAGAGAGACATCAATAAATTCTTTTTCAGATTCTTACCAGTCGTATATATTCTTTTCCGGTGACTTGAGTGTGCTGAGTGCAGTTCTTTTAGCTACCGTGTAGGCCTTGTTGATTATCAGTTTGGTATTTGGAATGGTATCTTTGCTAATTTCAACCTCCTGGATGATGCCTCACCCCTCCCCACCTTTCCCGTTTAGCAGCCTTATGCGTGTTTTCTACATATTTGACTATGTTTTTGTTTTGTAATTTATTTCATGTGTAGCCATTTTGGATTCCACCTTTAAGTGATATCTTATGATATGTGTCTTTTTCTTTTTGAATTCTGTCACTTAGAATGATCATACGTAACTCCTCCGGAGTTGTTACAGCTGGCCATATTTCATTGATTTCCAGGCTGAATAATATTCCACTCTACCTAAGTACCACATCTCTATCCATTTTTTCCCTCCAGAGACATTTAAGTTATATCCTCGTCGAGGATCTTTTAAACAGAGAGGGGGTAAACATTGGGGTGCCTGTGTCCTCTCGATTTTTGTTTTTCCCAAGATATACGCCCATGAGTGCAAGTGCCCTATGCTCTGTAGCTCATTGTTTAGATGCTTTAGTAAACACAATACACTTCTCCAGAATGGCCGTTGGCAATATACATTTCCACTATAAGTCTCACAGGGCTCCCTCTTCTCCTTGCCCTGTCCTGCATTTCTGTTGTTTACGCTTTATGAGGATGGCTCTTCTGACTGATGCAAAGTGATGTCTTTTGTAGTATTGACTTCCAGTGCCCACCTGTTTGGGTGGCTAAAAAGGTGTACGCTCTTTTCTTGAATATATACACAAAAAAACGCATACACCCTTTTTGGCCAACTGCAGTGTTGGCAATGTTCAGCTCCTTTTCTTGTGCTTAATGGCGAGTCCTTTCTACCTCCTCAAATCCCTTTCCTGCCATTCTCCCTTGCTTACAAGTCCTTTTCTCTGACTTTCCTCAAGACATTTTTCAGTGATGGATATTTTCAACTCTGCAGTTTTGTGAATTTTACTGCCCCTGAGTTCTATTGTTCAACTTGTGTTTATGGGAACTGGCCACAAAGCAGCGGGATTTCCTCAAGCCCTATACTGTTTCCATGGGCAACCCTAGCCTTTGGTCAATTCGTCTTCCTGATTGGAAATTAGAGTGACATGTGCCTGTCTGAACACGTAGGACTTGTCTCTCATTGTTCCTCATCCTTCCGCTTCATCCTCTGGACAAATTCCAAACTGTACGCAACAGGATGTTGACAGTGCTGACATCTCCAAGTGGGGAGACTGTTAGTAAAGACGCTGGAGGGGTGAACCCGAGCACCAGGAGATGAGGAGATGAGATGCCTTTTCCAAACTCTTCCCGATCAGACGGTATACCATCCTCTGGGTGTGACAGACATGTTTTAGCAGTAGGAAGAGTCCCATTCATGTAAGGAGAACACCAGGGCTTTTTCAAAATCAGTGTCTCCCCGAAACCCAAACTGGGGAATTTTTTAAGCTACGGCTACACATATGTTCATTAAGGGCCTTGGGAAGTAGGCAGAGTCCAAACTTTAGATGATTGAAGTCTTCAGGGTCAGAAGCACTCACCACCAGCTTCCCTTAGGTTACACTTTAACTGTCATTGATAGATGATGTCAATAAAAATATCTATTCTTTTTCAGATTATTTCCCCTTATAGGTTATTGCAAAATGTTGAGTGTAGTTCCCTGTGCTATACAGTAGTTCCTTGTTGATGATCTATTTTATACATAGCAGTGTGTATGTGTTAATCCCAAACTGTTAATTTATCCCTCCTCCCACCTTTCCCCTTTGGTAATAATAAATTATAAGATTTTATACTTCTCAGAAATGGGGGAGCTGAAAGAGAGGTATCATTTTCAATGGAAAAGCATTTAAAACAAGATTGAAGGTTTAACCAAGATTATTAGATGTACATCCTTGGAAAGAAATCACTTCATTTCTCTAATATTGAGCTGACAAATAAGACAAACCTTTTCACTGAACTTGCTTATAATAAAGTGATGGAAATATCCAATGGAAGTGTTAGAAACATCTTATTTTACCCGAGCCTTATACACTGTTCTATGTTAACTACACTTTGGCTCACACATCTGTTCATTGAGGTTACAATAGTCTCAATTTCTGTTACTGATCCTCCAGAGTGGACCCCAACAAGTGTCCCCCTGCCCAGTGTCATTGGGGCCAACAGATCGAGACTGAGTTTGGTTCACAAGCAAAGGAAACTTTATATTTTGATCAGAGAATGGAGAGGTGAGAGCATGTACTACCCCGTGGGCTGTGGGCTGGGCTGCTGTGTAGAGATCCTGTCAGAGTCAGTGGGAGGGAGGGGGCGGAGCTCTCGAGGGCCGGGTTGGCTGTAGCTCAGGCTCTATATCGCAGAGTCTGCCCTGGGCCCCAGGAGCTGAGGTGTCGACCCAGCCATTCTGCACTAGGAAATCTGGTCTGAAGTGCCGGGTGTGGAACCTCTGCATGCGGGACCCTAGGAGCACGTGAAATTAGACAAAGCACAAAGGATAAAAAAGGTTAGACTTGACTTTATTGCCCAGATTCTATTTTTATCTCCCAGGGATTTTTAATGGGCTTTGCTGGGGACAACCCCCCCCCTCTGCCTTTTGTCCCGTTCCTCATTCTTGGAGTGCTGAGGGTGCAGACCCTTCTTCTGTAACTGCTGAGTGCTGAGTTGGGAGCCCTCATACCCTGGGGCGAGGGTCAGAGCTTCTCCTCAGCAGCCTCCAGGTGACGTTGATTGTCCCCAGGCCCCCTGCCTCCCTGCTCGTCCACCTGAGCACCAGCATTGGAAGTGTTATAGATTCTAATGACCTTTAAGGGTCCAGGAAAGAGATGTGCAGAGACGCTGTGGGGGCCGGTTTCACCCCGCCCCACATTTGTTCGGCCACCTTAGGCCGACCGTTTCTGCCAGCCTAGATGCTCTGACCAGTAGTCTGCGCTTTCTTCAATTAGGCCCCTGAATTAACGTACAAACAGCACCAGGTGTCAGAGCCCTGCCCGCTCAACTCCCAGACAGTCCAGGGTCAGTGGTGATCAAGGACCGTGATGGCCACTGAGTCAACAGCCTTTTGAAGTAAACAAGAGTCCAGCCGGTCTTACTGGCCACCATCATCACGGTGTCTGTAGGCTTTTCTGTGGTGACAGTGTGATATACGGTTCCCCCGCCAAGATTATTAGCTCCCCTCTGGGTGCAGTAAGTCCTGCAAGCAGTAGTCTACTCTTTTGGGACACACTCTTGTTGTTTTATGAGAGAAACTCCAGGTCAAGTGATGTTCACACGAGTCGTCATGGTGCCCTGTTGCCCCCGGTTATCTCTCTGGATGTTGGAGTTGGAGGGCCTCCTCACTCGAGGTCGGTGTGCCCACGGAGCGAACCCTGCAACTTCAGGGCATGGTTGGTGGTTAGGATCACCACGTGGGGTCCTTTTCCCTTAGGAGGGAGGTGGCCTTTTGGGCTTCTGATTTCCAGGTTTTTAGATACCGCCAGTATCTTGGCCAGATGTGGCAGTGGGCCAAGCCCCTTGGTGACCATAGTTTATCCTACCTGGATGGCATTCTTGCATTGTTCCATTTCAAGTGGTCCCAGGTTTTGCACTAATTCTCCAATGGCGATTCACCTTTCACCGGGAATGTAAAGGTCAAAGGGTTTAGCTAAATTAGGGAGTTCCAGGGCAAGGGTCTGAATTGACTGCTCTTTCCATTCTTGAAAGGCCACTTCTGGATTCTATTCAAAAGGATCATCATCTTTTCCTTTCAGTGTTTCATATAGAGGCCCAGCTAGTAGACTGTAGTTAGGGATCCAGAAGCAGCAAACCCTGGCCTCCCCAGGAACCCCTAAGCTGTCTTCTAGTTTTAGAAAGGGGTAAGGCTGAAAATGGTTTCTTCCCTTTCCTGGGATGGACTTCTCCAACCTTCTGTGAGAATGAAGCCCAGGCAGGTCACGGCAGTCTGTGATATTTGAGCTTTTTCTTGGACAACTTCTATCCTTTATTGGCTTGGTAGTTCAGAGGCCTCCTTAGTAGGGCTGGCGATCAGAATGTCGTCTGCATATTGAAGGAGGGTTTCCTTTTCCAGAGGTAGAACTTTTAGGTCTTTAGCTAAGCTTTCCCCAAAGATGGTGTGGGAATTTTTGCACCCTTGGGGCCAGACGGCCCGGAAGTATTGTTTTAGTTGTATGTTGAGTCCTGCCACTCACAAGCCAAAATTTCTTGTGACTCTGGGACTAATGGAATACAAAAGAAGGCATCATTGAAGACTAATACAGAATACCATGTCCTGGTGGTTGGTAGAATGACCAGCAGGGTGTAGGAATTAGGAGCAACTGGAGGTATATCCTCGGTGGCTTCACTGACTGTCCTGACATCCTTTACCAGGTCCCCAGCAGCCCATGGGGCTCTCGTGGTCAGACCAATCCCAGAATATGGAGCTCACCTGGGCAGGTACCCCACCCCCACCCCAGCCCACAGGGCTCTCGTGGTCAGGCCCCTCCCAGGATACAGAGCTACCCTTGCAGGTACTGTGGCAGGGCTGGGCACACAGGAACCGTGCACATAGCCCTCATTGCAGAGCACCCCCAGCTCACCTGTGGCTCAGAGCTGACACAGAGCACCTCAGAGCAGGACTTGAACTAACAAACAGCAGCTGCGACAGGTCTGTGACCCTGGGCATCACTCCGTGAGGCCTCCCTCCACCTGGTCTTCCAGAGACTTCCACTGCACCCGGGGCACCAGGCCTGTGTCTCCAACCACCACCCACCCCTCCTCTCCCTGACTCCTGGGTTCCTCTCATTAGGAGAGGGTTTTCTTGAAGTTGTCTCCCACTCATGGGCCAGATAAAATGATTAGAAAACAAGCCAAAGCTGCAGCCCCTTGTCTATCCTGACTCTCAGGAGCCCACACCTGTTCCTTGGACCTGGCCGGTTCAGCAAGTTCCATTTTCTGCAACTGTGAGCCCCTGAGGGGTGATGATTGGCTGACCTGGGCAGCCTTACCGTGCCAGCCAGCCCTCCCCAGGTGTGCCTGGGTTGAGATCACTATAAATACCACTCCAGGCAGCAAGAGCCCCTGCAGCCGTGCCTGACGCCATTTTCTCTGCCCTGTCAGCAGTCTCGGGGCTGGGCTGGTGGGAGGGAGTGAGAGGCCACGGCTTTGTGGGTGGCCCAGTGTGAGTGGGGCTCTGCTGGACTTTCTGCAGCAGTTGCCAGGCTGCCACCTGCTAAAGAAGAAGATGTGTCACCCATACCTGCTGCTGGAATTTCTCCCTGGGCAGAGGTGAGGAAGGAAAAAAGCAGTGGGGGCAGGGACAGGACGGGTATCTCAGGCAGGGAAATGGAAATCTTCCAGAAGAGCACCCAGGGCCAGGACCATCCTGGCTGGCCTGCAGGCACCAAGTCGGCCGGCATGCTGTCACTCGTGTGGCTCTATGGCCCTCCCTCTAGGCTTTCAAGTCCTTGTATATATTCAGGTGTTTTACCTGGGATGGGTGGGAATAGTTCAGCAGCAACTGGCCTGGGGCTCAGCTCACGTTTACTCACAGATGCCTCGGCACGGTGCCCCAGCTTTGCAATGAGGACGCTTGTTGCGTGGGGGCTGCTGGCTGAATGGGAGACGATTCCCCACCACTGACCAACTTCAGAATTGTTTACAACTGGAGCAAGTGCCCTGATACGGTTTTCCTCTGTGGAACTGGTGGGTTCTGTGTTTTTTTTCTCTTTTTCGTTTTGGGTTCAAGGTAGATTTTATTCCTCTTTTTTGTATTTACAGATATAAGCATGGAAATAATTTATTCATATAAATACATGTATGTGAAGGGAATAATTGTTTTTTCTATTTTTTAAATTTTATTTCTTTTTAATTTTGAATTTTATTTTATATTTTTATACAGCAGGTTCTTATTGGTTATCTATTTTATACATATAAATGTATACATGCCAATCCCAGTCTCTCAACTCCTCCCACCACCACCCCCCAACAGCTTTCCCCCCTTGTTGTCCATACGTTTGTTGTCTACATCTGTTGCTCTATTTATGCCTTGCAAAATGGTTAATCTGTACAGGTTTTCTAGGTTCCACATATATGCATGAATATACAAGATTTGTTTTTCTCTTTCTGACTTACTTCACTCTGTATGACAGTCTCTAGATGCATCGACGTCTCTACAAATGACCCAATTTCATTCCTTTTCATGGCTTAGTAATATTCCATTTTATATATGTACCACGGCTTTATGCATTCGTCTGTCTGTGGGCATTTAGGTTGCTTCCATTACCTCGATATTGTAAATAGTGATGCAATGAACATTGCGGTGAATGTCTCTTTTTGATTTATGGTTTTGTCTGGGTATATGTCCAGTACTGGGATTGCTGTATCATATGGTAATTCTATTGTTAGTTTCTTAAGAAATTCCATTTTGTTCTCCATAGTGACTGTATCAATTTATATTCCCAACAATAGTGGAAGAGGGTTCCTTTTCTCCACACCCTTTCCAGTATTTTTTGCTTGTAGATTTTCTATGATGCCTATTCTACCAGGTGTGAGGTGATACCTCATTGTTGAATCCATTTCGTTGAGCAAGGGGTAGGTCTTGTCTATTCCATATTTGGCTTATGGAACGGTATCTGTGCTAATTTCAAACTCTGGTTTAATGCAGCACCCCAACTCACCTTCCCCCTTAAGCAAGCATAAGTTAGTTTTCTAAACTTGAGACCCTGTTCTGTTTTGTAATTCAGTTCCTGTGTAGCCAAGTTCACATTCCGTGTATTAGTGATACCTTATGATGTTTCTTTTTCTGTGTGACTTATTTCACTTAGAATCATCGTGCCTCAATCCACTCATTATGCTGGTACGGGCCTGGTGACATAGATTTCATTGCTGAGTGGTATTCTGTTGTACATAAGTACCGCAACTTCTTTATCCATTATTTGCTCTCTGGGATATTTAACTTGTGCCGTAGAAGAGATTCCAGTAAAAAGAACCGTCCCAACCTTTGGGGTGGCTGTGGCTTTTTGATTTTAAATTAACTAAGCTATAGGACCATAAGTGGAAGTGCCCTAGGCTCTGTTGCTTTGTTTTTTAGATGTTTCAGGAAACACCATACACTTCTCCCGAGTGGCTGTTGGCAATTTACATCCCGCCCATCAGCATAACAAGGCTCCCAGTTCTCCATGGCCTGTCCTGCCTTTCTGCATTTTACACTTTTTTCAGATGGCCCTTTTGACCGGGGGGAAGTGAGACTTCATTGTAGTGCAGATTTCCTTTGCAAGCTTGCTTGGTTGGCCAAAAAGGGCGTATGCGTTTTTTCCTGAATATATTCAGGAAAAAACGCATACGCCCTTTTTGGCCAAGTGCATCATTGTGGACGTTCTGCCTCTTTTCCTATGCTTTAAATGCAATTCCAGTCTACCTCCTGAAATCGGTGTCCTGCAATTCTGCCCCGCTTTCAAGTCCTCTTGGCAGCCTTACTTCAGTATATTTTTGGACGATAGCTGTCATTTATAACTCTGCAGGTTTGTGAATTACAGTGCCCCTGAGCTCCTTTCTTCAACTCGCTTTCTCGTGAGCTGGCCGCAACACCGCAGGATGGCTTCAGGCCCTAATCTGGTTCCGGCACGGCACGCTGAGCCTTTGGTTAATTCCTCTTCCTGGTGGGAAATGAGAGTTAAATTTGCCCGTCCAGACACCTCCAGCTGGTCTCTCAATGGTTCTCCCTATTCCTGTTCATCTTCCGCAGAAATTGCAAACTGGGCCAAACAGGAGGTTAAAGGCACTGACTCTCCAAGTCGGGAGAGTGTTAGTAAAGCGTCTGGAATGTTGCACCCGAGTACCAGGGGACGACAACTGACACATATTGAAACACGTCTCCCGATCACATGGTTGATCATACTCTGGGTTCCACATGCATGTTTTAGCTGAAGGAAGAATACCTTAAACCTGGAGAGTTGAGACCCGTGGATTGGGTACCATGCAATATGACTTCAAAGGGTCTTCATTTGTTCACCGAACTTCTCCACTCCTATCACTGCTGCGTTTATGCCCCTGTACACACGCTTGATTCTCTTTCGGAGACATAGCCATCCATAGGTTTTAAGATACTTCCTAGTCAGGTACACTCTTAGGCGTTTAATATGGGGTGTTGAGTCCATTTCGTTTAGCAAGGAGTAGCTCTTGTCTATTCCATATTTGGCTTAAGGAACTTTATCTGTGCTCATTTCAATCTCTGGTTTTATGCAGCACCCCAACTCACCTTTCCCCTTAAGCAAGCATAAGTTGGTTTTCTAAATTTGAGACCCTGTTCTGTTTTGGAATTCAGTTCCTGTG
The DNA here is from genome assembly GCF_949774975.1 of Lagenorhynchus albirostris. NCBI lineage: Eukaryota > Metazoa > Chordata > Mammalia > Artiodactyla > Delphinidae > Lagenorhynchus > Lagenorhynchus albirostris. The sequence goes on from NW_026783327.1 coordinate 86,007, forward strand.
TAGCCAAGTTTACATTCCGTGTATTAGTGATATCTTATGATGTTTCTTTTTCTGTGTGACTTATTTCAGTAAGAATCATCATACCTGAATCCACTCATTATGCTGCTACGGGCCTCATGAGATAGATTTCATTGCTGAGTGATACTGCATTGTACGTAAGTACCACAACTTCTTTATCCATTTTTCACTTTCTGCGATATTGAACTTGTACCGTAAACCAGGTTTTTGTAAACAGAGCCGTCCCAACCTTTGGGGTGGCTGTGTCTTTTTGATTTTAATTTCCCTAAGCTATAGGACCATAAGTGGAAGTGCCCTAGGCTCTGTTGCTTTGTTTTTTAGATGTTTCAGGAAACACCATACACTTCTCCCGAGTGGCTGTTGGCAATTTACATCCCGCCCATCAGCATAACAAGGCTCCCAGTTCTCCATGGCCTGTCCTGCCTCTCTGGATTTTACACTTTTTTCAGATGGCCCTTTTGACCGGGGGGAAGTGAGACTTCATTGTAGTCCAGATTTCCTTTGCAAGCTTGCTTGGTTGGCCAAAAAGGGCGTATGCGTTTTTTCCTGAATATATTCAGGAAAAAACGCATACGCCCTTTTTGGCCAAGTGCATCATTGTGGACGTTCTGCCTCTTTTCCTATGCTTTAAATGCAATTCCAGTCTACCTCCTGAAATCGGTTTCCTGAAATTCTGCCCCGCTTTCAAGTCCTCTTGGCAGCCTTACTTCAGTATATTTTTGGACGATAGCTGTCATTTATAACTCTGCAGGTTTGTGAATTACAGTGCCCCTGAGCTCCTTTCTTCAACTCGCTTTCTCGTGAGCTGGCCACAACACCGCAGGATTGCTTCAGGCCCTAATCTGGTTCCGGCACCGCACGCTGAGCCTTTGGTTAATTCCTCTTCCTGGTGGGAAATGAGAGTTAAATTTGCCCGTCCAGACACCTCCAGCTAGTCTGTCATTGGTTCTCCCTATTCCTGTTCATCTTCCGCAGAAATTGCAAACTGGGCCAAACAGGAGGTTAAAGGCACTGACTCTCCAAGTCGGGAGAGTGTTAGTAAAGCGTGTGGAATGTTGCACCCGAGTACCAGGGGACGAAAACTGACACATATTGGAACATGTCTCCCGATCACACAGTTGATCATACTCTGGGTTCCACATGCATGTTTTAGCTGAAGGAAGAATACCTTAAACCTGGAGAGTTGAGACCCGTGGAATGGGTACCATGCAATATGACTTCAAAGGGTCTTCATTTGCTCACCGAACTTCTCCAATCCTATCACTGCTGCGTTTATGCCCCTGTACACACACTTGATTCTCCTTCGGAGACATAGCAATCCATAGGTTTTAAGATACTTCCTAGTCAGGTACACTCTTAGGCATTTAATATGGGGTGTTGAGTCCATTTCGTTGAGCAAGGAGTAGCTCTTGTCTATTCCATATTTGGCTTAAGGAACTTTATCTGTGCTCATTTCAATCTCTGGTTTTATGCAGCACCCCAACTCACCTTTCCCATTAAGCAAGCATAAGTTGGGTTTCTAAATTTGAGTCCCTGTTCTGTTTTGTAATTCAGTTCCTGTGTACCCAAGTTTACATTCCGTTTATTAGTGATATCTTATGATGTTTCTTTTTCTGTGTGACTTATTTCAGTTAGAATCATCATACCTGAATCCACTCATTATGCTGCTACGGGCCTGATGACATAGATTTCATTGCTGAGTGATATTGCATTGTACGTAAGTACCACAACTTCTTTATCCATTTTTCACTTTCTGCGATATTGAACTTGTACCGTATATGAGGTTCTTGTAAACAGAGCCGTCCCAACCTTTGGGGTGGCTGTGTCTTTTTGCTTTTAATTTCCCTAAGCTATATGACCATAAGTGGAAGTGCCCTAGGCTCTGATGCTTTGATTTTTAGATGTTTCAGGAAACACCATACACTTCTCCCGAGTGGCTGTTGGCAATTTACATCCCTCCCATCAGCATAACAAGGCTCCCAGTTCTCCATGGCCTGTCCTGCCTTTCTGGATTTTACACTTTTTTCAGATGGCCCTTTTGACCGGGGGGAAGTGAGACTTCATTGTAGTGCAGATTTCCTTTGCAAGCTTGCTTGGTTGGCCAAAAAGGGCGTATGCGTTTTTTCCTGAATATATTCAGGAAAAAACGCATACGCCCTTTTTGGCCAAGTGCATCATTGTGGATGTTCTGCCTCTTTTCCTATGCTTTAAATGCAATTCCAGTCTACCTCCTGAAATCGGTTTCCTGCAATTCTGCCCCGCTTTCAAGTCCTCTTGGCAGCCTTACTTCAGTATATTTTTGGACGATAGCTGTCATTTATAACTCTGCAGGTTTGTGAATTACAGTGCCCCTGAGCTCCTTTCTTCAACTCGCTTTCTTGTGAGCTGGCCGCAACACCGCAGGATGGCTTCAGGCCCTAATCTGGTTCCGGCACGGCACGCTGAGCCTTTGGTTAATTCCTCTTCCTGGTGGGAAATGAGAGTTAAATTTGCCCGTCCAGACACCTCCAGCTAGTCTGTCATTGGTTCTCCCTATTCCTGTTCATCTTCCGCAGAAATTGCAAACTGGGCCAAACAGGAGGTTAAAGGCACTGACTCTCCAAGTCGGGAGAGTGTTAGTAAAGCGTCTGGAATGTTGAACCCGAGTACCAGGGGACGACAACTGACACATATTGAAACACGTCTCCCGATCACACGGTTGATCATACTCTGGGTTCCACGTACATGTTTTAGCTGAAGGAAGAATACCTTAAACCTGGAGAGTTGAGACCCGTGGATTGGGTACCATGCAATATGACTTCAAAGGGTCTTCATTTGTTCACCGAACTTCTCCACTCCTATCACTGCTGCGTTTATGCCCCTGTACACACGCTTGATTCTCTTTCGGAGACATAGCAATCCATAGGTTTTAAGATACTTCCTAGTCAGGTACACTCTTAGGCGTTTAATATGGGGTGTTGAGTCCATTTCGTTGAGCAAGGAGTAGCTCTTGTCTATTCCATATTTGGCTTAAGGAACTTTATCTGTGCTCATTTTAATCTCTGGTTTTATGCAGCACCCCAACTCACCTTTCCCCTTAAGCAAGCATAAGTTGGTTTTCTAAATTTTAGACCCTGTTCTGTTTTGGAATTCAGTTCCTGTGTAGCCAAGTTTACATTCCGTGTATTAGTGATATCTTATGATGTTTCTTTTTCTGTGTGACTTATTTCAGTAAGAATCATCATACCTGAATCCACTCATTATGCTGCTATGGGCCTGATGAGATAGATTTCATTGCTGAGTGATACTGCATTGTACATAAGTACCACAACTTCTTTATCCATTTTTCACTTTCTGCGATATTGAACTTGTACCGTAAACCAGGTTTTTGTAAACAGAGCCGTCCCAACCTTTGGGGTGGCTGTGTCTTTTTGATTTTAATTTCCCTAAGCTATAGGACCATAAGTGGAAGTGCCCTAGGCTCTGTTGCTTTGTTTTTTAGATGTTTCAGGAAACACCATACACTTCTCCCGAGTGGCTGTTGGCAATTTACATCCCGCCCATCAGCATAACAAGGCTCCCAGTTCTCCATGGCCTGTCCTGCCTTTCTGGATTTTACACTTTTTTCAGATGGCCCTTTTGACCGGGGGGAAGTGAGACTTCATTGTAGTGCAGATTTCCTTTGCAAGCTTGCTTGGTTGGCCAAAAAGGGCGTATGCGTTTTTTCCTGAATATATTCAGGAAAAAACGCATACGCCCTTTTTGGCCAAGTGCATCATTGTGGACGTTCTGCCTCTTTTCCTATGCTTTAAATGCAATTCCAGTCTACCTCCTGAAATCGGTTTCCTGCAATTCTGCCCCGCTTTCAAGTCCTCTTGGCAGCCTTACTTCAGTATATTTTTGGACGATAGCTGTCATTTATAACTCTGCAGGTTTGTGAATTACAGTGCCCCTGAGCTCCTTTCTTCAACTCGCTTTCTCGTGAGCTGGCCGCAACACTGCAGGATGGCTTCAGGCCCTAATCTGGTTCCGGCATGGCACGCTGAGCCTTTGGTTAATTCCTCTTCCTGGTGGGAAATGAGAGTTAAATTTGCCCGTCCAGACACCTCCAGCTAGTCTGTCATTGGTTCTCCCTATTCCTGTTCATCTTCCGCAGAAATTGCAAACTCGGCCAAAGAGGAGGTTAAAGGCACTGACTCTCCAAGTCGGGAGAGTGTTAGTAAAGCGTCTGTAATGTTGCACCCGAGTACCAGGGGACGAAAACTGACACATATTGGAACACGTCTCCCGATCACACGGTTGATCATACTCTGGGTTCCACATGCATGTTTTAGGTGAAGGAAGAATACCTTAAACCTGGAGAGTTGAGACCCGTGGAATGGGTACCATGCAATATGACCTCAAAGGGTCTTCATTTGCTCACCGAACCTCTCCAGTCCTATCACTGCTGCGTTTATGCCCCTGTACACACGCTTGATTCTCTTTTGGAGACATAGCAATCCATACGTTTTAAGATACTTCCTAGTCAGGTACATTCTTAGTCTTTTAATATGGGGTGTTGAGTCCATTTCCTTGAGCAAGGAGTAGCTCTTGTCTATTCCATATTTGGCTTAAGGAACTTTATCTGTGCTCATTTCAATCTCTGGTTTTATGCAGCACCCCAACTCACCTTTCCCCTTAAGCAAGCATAAGTTGGTTTTCTAAATTTGAGACCCTGTTCTGTTTTGGAATTCAGTTCCTGTGTAGCCAAGTTTACATTCCGTGTATTAGTGATATCTTATGATGTTTCTTTTTCTGTGTGACTTATTTCAGTTAGAATCATCGTACCTGAATCCACTCATTATGCTGCTACGGGCCTGATGACATAGATTTCATTGCTGAGTGATACTGCATTGTATGTAAGTACCACAACTTCTTTATCCATTTTTCACTTTCTGCGATATTGAACTTGTACCGTAAACCAGGTTCTTGTAAACAGAGCCGTCCCAACCTTTGGGGTGGCTGTGTCTTTTTGCTTTTAATTTCCCTAAGCTACAGGACCATAAGTGGAAGTGCCCTAGGCTCTGTTGCTTTGTTTTTTAGATGTTTCAGGAAACACCATACACTTCTCCCGAGTGGCTGTTGGCAATTTACATCCCTCCCATCAGCATAACAAGGCTCCCAGTTCTCCATGGCCTGTCCTGCCTTTCTGGATTTTACACTTTTTTCAGATGGCCCTTTTGACCGGGGGGAAGTGAGACTTCATTGTAGTGCAGATTTCCTTTGCAAGCTTGCTTGGTTGGCCAAAAAGGGCGTATGCGTTTTTTCCTGAATATATTCAGGAAAAAACGCATACGCCCTTTTTGGCCAAGTGCATCATTGTGGACGTTCTGCCTCTTTTCCTATGCTTTAAATGCAATTCCAGTCTACCTCCTGAAATCGGTTTCCTGCAATTCTGCCCCGCTTTCAAGTCCTCTTGGCAGCCTTACTTCAGTATATTTTTGGACGATAGCTGTCATTTATAACTCTGCAGGTTTGTGAATTACAGTGCCCCTGAGCTCCTTTCTTCAACTCGCTTTCTCATGAGCTGGCCGCAGACCGCAGGATGGCTTCAGGCCCTAATCTGGTTCCGGCACGGCACGCTGTGCCTTTGGTTAATTCCTCTTCCTGGTGCGAAATGAGAGTTAAATTTGCCCATCCAGACACCTCCAGCTAGTCTCTCATTGGTTCTCCCTATTCCTGTTCATCTTCCGCAGAAATTGCAAACTGGGCCAAACAGGAGGTTAAAGGCACTGACTCTCCATGTCGGGAGAGTGTTAGTAAAGCGTCTGGAATGTTGCACCCGAGTACCAGGGGACGAAAACTGACACATATTGGAACACGTCTCCCGATCTCACGGTTGATCATACTCTGGGTTCCACATGCATGTTTTAGCTGAAGGAAGAATACTTTAAACCTGGAGAGTTGAGACCCGTGGAATGCGTACCATGCAATATGACTTCAAATGGTCTTCATTTGCTCACCGAACTTCTCCAACCCTATCACTGCTGCGTTTATGCCCCTGTACACACGCTTGATTCTCTTTTGGAGACATAGCCATCCATAGGTTTTAAGATACTTCCTAGTCAGGTACACTCTTAGGCATTTAATATGTGGTGTTGAGTCCATTTCGTTGAGCAAGGAGTAGCTCTTGTCTATTCCATATTTGGCTTAAGGAACTTTATCTGTGCCCATTTCAATCTCTGGTTTTATGCAGCACCCCAACTCACCTTTCCCCTTAAGCAAGCATAAGTTGGGTTTCTAAATTTGAGACCCTGTTCTGTTTTGTAATTCAGTTCCTATGTAGCCAAGTTTACATTCCGTGTATTAGTGATACCTTATGATATTTATTTTTCTGTGTGACTTATTTCAGTTAGAATCATCGTACCTGAATCCACTCATTATGCTGCTACGGGCCTGATGACGTAGATTTCATTGCTGAGTGATACTGCATTGTACATAAGTACCACAACTTCTTTATCCATTTTTCACTTTCTGCGATATTGAACTTGTACCGTATATGAGGTTCTTGTAAACAGAGCCGTCCCAACCTTTGGGGTGGCTGTGTCTTTTTGCTTTTAATTTCCCTAAGCTATATGACCATAAGTGGAAGTGCCCTAGGCTCTGATGCTTTGATTTTTAGATGTTTCAGGAAACACCATACACTTCTCCCGAGTGGCTGTTGGCAATTTAAATCATGCCCAGCAGCATAACAAGGCTCCCAGTTCTCCATGGCCTGTCCTGCCTTTCTGGATTTTACACTTTTTTCAGATGGCCCTTTTGACCGGGGGGAAGTGAGACTTCATTGTAGTGCAGATTTCCTTTGCAAGCTTGCTTGGTTGGCCAAAAAGGGCGTATGCGTTTTTTCCTGAATATATTCAGGGAAAAACGCATACGCCCTTTTTGGCCAAGTGCATCATTGTGGACGTTCTGCCTCTTTTCCTATGCTTTAAATGCAATTCCAGTCTACCTCCTGAAATCGGTTTCCTGCAATTCTGCCCCGCTTTCAAGTCCTCTTGGCAGCCTTACTTCAGTATATTTTTGGACGATAGCTGTCATTTATAACTCTGCAGGTTTGTGAATTACAGTGCCCCTGAGCTCCTTTCTTCAACTCGCTTTCTCATGAGCTGGCCGCAACACCGCAGGATGGCTTCAGGCCCTAATCTGGTTCCGGCACGGCACGCTGAGCCTTTGGTTAATTCCTCTTCCTGGTGGGAAATGAGAGTTAAATTTGCCCGTCCAGACACCTCCAGCTGGTCTCTCAATGGTTCTCCCTATTCCTGTTCATCTTCCGCAGAAATTGCAAACTGGGCCAAACAGGAGGTTAAAGGCACTGACTCTCCAAGTCGGGAGAGTGTTAGTAAAGCGTCTGAAATGTTGCACCCGAGTACCAGGGGACGACAACTGACACATATTGAAACACGTCTCCCGATCACATGGTTGATCATACTCTGGGTTCCACATGCATGTTTTAGCTGAAGGAAGAATACCTTAAACCTGGAGAGTTGAGACCCGTGGATTGGGTACCATGCAATATGACTTCAAAGGGTCTTCATTTGTTCACCGAACTTCTCCACTCCTATCACTGCTGCGTTTATGCCCCTGTACACACGCTTGATTCTCTTTCGGAGACATAGCAGTCCATAGGTTTTAAGATACTTCCTAGTCAGGTACACTCTTAGGCGTTTAATATGGGGTGTTGAGTCCATTTCGTTTAGCAAGGAGTAGCTCTTGTCTATTCCATATTTGGCTTAAGGAACTTTATCTGTGCTCATTTCAATCTCTGGTTTTATGCAGCACCCCAACTCACCTTTCCCCTTAAGCAAGCATAAGTTGGTTTTCTAAATTTGAGACCCTGTTCTGTTTTGGAATTCAGTTCCTGTGTAGCCAAGTTTACATTCCGTGTATTAGTGATATCTTATGATGTTTCTTTTTCTGTGTGACTTATTTCAGTAAGAATCATCATACCTGAATCCACTCATTATGCTGCTACGGGCCTCATGAGATAGATTTCATTGCTGAGTGATACTGCATTGTACGTAAGTACCACAACTTCTTTATCCATTTTTCACTTTCTGCGATATTGAACTTGTACCGTAAACCAGGTTTTTGTAAACAGAGCCGTCCCAACCTTTGGGGTGGCTGTGTCTTTTTGATTTTAATTTCCCTAAGCTATAGGACCATAAGTGGAAGTGCCCTAGGCTCTGTTGCTTTGTTTTTTAGATGTTTCAGGAAACACCATACACTTCTCCCGAGTGGCTGTTGGCAATTTACATCCCGCCCATCAGCATAACAAGGCTCCCAGTTCTCCATGGCCTGTCCTGCCTTTCTGGATTTTACACTTTTTTCAGATGGCCCTTTTGACCGGGGGGAAGTGAGACTTCATTGTAGTGCAGATTTCCTTTGCAAGCTTGCTTGGTTGGCCAAAAAGGGCGTATGCATTTTTTCCTGAATATATTCAGGAAAAAACGCATACGCCCTTTTTGGCCAAGTGCATCATTGTGGACGTTCTGCCTCTTTTCCTATGCTTTAAATGCAATTCCAGTCTACCTCCTGAAATCGGTTTCCTGCAATTCTGCCCCGCTTTCAAGTCCTCTTGGCAGCCTTACTTCAGTATATTTTTGGACGATAGCTGTCATTTATAACTCTGCAGGTTTGTGAATTACAGTGCCCCTGAGCTCCTTTCTTCAACTCACTTTCTCGTGAGCTGGCCGCAACACCGCAGGATGGCTTCAGGCCCTAATCTGGTTCCGGCATGGCACGCTGAGCCTTTGGTTAATTCCTCTTCCTGGTGGGAAATGAGAGTTAAATTTGCCCATCCAGACACCTCCAGCTAGTCTCTCATTGGTTCTCCCTATTCCTGTTCATCTTCCGCAGAAATTGCAAACTGGGCCAAACAGGAGGTTAAAGGCACTGACTCTCCAAGTCGGGAGAGTGTTAGTAAAGCGTCTGGAATGTTGCACCCGAGTACCAGCGGACGACAACTGACACATATTGGAACACGTCTCCCGATCACACGGTTGATCATACTCTGGGTTCCACATGCATGTTTTAGCTGAAGGAAGAATACCTTAAACCTGGAGAGTTGAGACCCGTGGATTGGTACCATGCAATATGACTTCAAAGGGTCTTCATTTGTTCACCGAACTTCTCCACTCCTATCACTACTGCGTTTATGCCCCTGTACACACGCTTGATTCTCTTTCGGAGACATACCAATCCATAGGTTTTAAGATACTTCCTAGTCAGGTACACTCTTAGGCGTTTAATATGGGGTGTTGAGTCCATTTCGTTGAGCAAGGAGTAGCTCTTGTCTATTCCATATTTGGCTTAAGGAACTTTATCTGTGCTCATTTCAATCTCTGGTTTTATGCAGCACCCCAACTCACCTTTCCCCTTAAGCAAGCATAAGTTGGTTTTCTAAATTTGAGACCCTGTTCTGTTTTGGAATTCAGTTCCTGTGTAGCCAAGTTTACATTCCGTGTATTAGTGATATCTTATGATGTTTCTTTTTCTGTGTGACTTATTTCAGTAAGAATCATCATACCTCAATCCACTCATTATGCTGCTATGGGCCTGATGAGATAGATTTCATTGCTGAGTGATACTGCATTGTACGTAAGTACCACAACTTCTTTATCCATTTTTCACTTTCTGCGATATTGAACTTGTACCGTAAACCAGGTTCTTGTAAACAGAGCCGTCCCAAACTTTGGGGTGGCTGTGTCTTTTTGATTTTAATTGCCCTAAGCTATAGTACCATAAGTAGAAGTGCCCTAGGCTCTGTTGCTTTGTTTTTTAGATGTTTCAGGAAACACCAAACACTTCTCCAGAGTGGCTGTTGGCAATTTACATCCTGCCCATCAGCATAAGATGGCTCCCAGTTCTCCATGGCCTGTCATGCCTTTATGGATTTTACACTTTTTTCAGATGGCCCTTTTGACCAGGGGGAATTGAGACTTCATTGTAGTGCAGATTTCCTTTGCAAGCTTGCTTGGTTGGCCAAAAAGGGCGTATGCGTTTTTTCCTGAATATATTCAGGAAAAAACACATACGCCCTTTTTGGGCAAGTCAGGTTTTTGAATTGTAGTGGCCCTTAGCTCCATTTTTCAGCTCTTAGTTTTGTGATCTTGCCCCATAACCACAGGATTCCTTGAAGCCCTATTCTTCTTCTGGGGCACCTTGCTGTGCCTTTGGTTCATTCTTCTTACTGATGTGAAATTAGAGTGACATGTGCCCATTGAAACCGCTACAGCTATTTTCTCACTGGTTCCCCCTATTCCCATTCATCCTCCGCACTAACTGAAGACTGTGCGATACCAGAACTTAAAGGCATTGACTCTCCATGTGGGGATGTTGTTAGTAAAGCGGCTGGAATGTCGATCCGGAGCCCCAGGAGAGGAAAAATGTGGTGCGTTTTAGAAACCTTTCCCGATCAGTCGCTGGGTTTCCCAAGCATGGTTTAGCTGTAGGAAGATTCCCTTCAACCTGGAGTGTTGGGACCCTTGGAATGAGTAGCATGAAGTATTGCATTAAACTTTCGGCAGTTGCTCACCGAAGCTCACCAATCCTCTCAGCCCCAAGTGTCCAGCCTTATGTCTTATCCAGCTGTGGGTTTATATGTGGTCAATCCAGGTTGCATCACAGCCCCTGAGCGAATTTTGTAAGAATTTTTCTCTCTTTCATTGTTTCTGCATTTTGTTTTTAACATTTATTTCTATAATGGGGTTTAGCTCATTTTCACTGCTGTGTTTGTGCCGCTCTGCACACACTTGATTCCCTTATGGAGATAGATCAATACATGGGTTTTAAGATTCTTATTACTCAGATATATTTCTCTGCGGTGTATAGGGTGTGTTGAGGCCAGTTCATTGAGCAAGGTGTAGATCTTGTCTAATACCTATTTGGTTTCTTGAACGGTATCTGTGCTAATTTCAAACTCTGGTTTTATGCATCACCCCACCTCTCCTTTCCCCTTAAGCTGACATAAGTGTGTTTTCTAAATGTGAGACACTGTTCTGTTCTGTAATTCATTTCTTGTGCAGCCATATTTACCCTCCCTCTATAAGTGATATCTTATGATATGTTTCTTTTTCTGTTTGACTTATTTCAAGTAGTATTATCGGACCTAAATCCACTCTTTATCCTTCTACTAGCCTTATTACATTGATTTCATGGTGAAGAGATATTCCATTGTACATAAGTACCACATCTTCTTTATCCATTGTTCTCTTTCCTGGGATATTTACGGTGTACTGAAGTTGAGGTTCTTGTAAACAGAGTAGCCCTAAACTGTGGTGTGCTTGTGTCTTGTTGATTTTTAGACTTCCCTAGATATACTCCCATGATTGGAAGTGTCCTATGCTCTGTAGCTCTGTTTTTAGATGATTTAGGAACCACCATACACTTCTCCAGAGTGGCTCTCGGCAGTTCACACACTGCCCATCAGCGTATAAAGGCTCCCTGTTCTCCATGGCCTGTCCTGCATTTCTGGTTTTTACAACATTTTAGGATGGCCCTTTTGACCGGTGGGAAATGAGACTTCTTTGTTGTGCACATTTGCATTGCTTGCTTGCTTCGTTGCCCATAAAGTGCGTATGCGTTTTTTCCTGGATATAATCAGGAAAAATCGCATACGCCCTTTTGGGCCAACTGCATCATTGTCGAAATTCTGCCGCTTTTCATGTGCGTTAAAGACGAGTCCAATCTATCTCTTGAAATCTGTTTCTTGCAATTCTGTCTTGCATTCAGATCCTCTTCTTTGCCTTACCTCAACATATTTTTTGGACGTTAGTTTTCATTTATAACTCTGCAGGTTTGTGAATTGCAGTGACCCTGAGCTCCATGTTTTAAGTTGCTCTTTTGTGAGCTGGCCTCAAACCCGCAGGATTGCTTCAGGCCCTATTTTGGCTCCGGCGAGGCAGGCTGAGCCTTTTTTTAATTCTTATTCTTAATGGGAAATTAGAGTGATATGTGCCCGTCCAAACCCCTACAACTCTTCTCTCATTGGTTCCCCCCTCTTCCCGTTCATCCTCCTCACAATTTGCAAAATGTGTGAAACAGAAGTTTAAATGTGCTGATTCTCCAAGTGGGGAGCTTCTAAGTAACGTGGCTGGAATGGTGAACAGGAGCACCAGGAGAGGATAAATGAGGTGCATTTTAGACACATCTCCCGATCACATGGTGTACAGTCCTCTGGGTTTTCCATGCATGTTTTAGCTGTAGGAAGATCCCCTTGAACCTGCAGATTTGGGACCCATTGAATGGGTGCCAGGTAGTATTACTTTAAAGGGTGTGCATTTCCTCACCCAACCTCACATTTCTCTTAGCGCAAACAGTTTCCAGCCTTATGTCTCATCCTGCTGTGGGTCTAGATGTGTTCAATCCATGTTGCATCACCGTCCCTGAGGAAAAGTTGTAAGAGGTTTTCTCTGTCTCTCTGTCGTTTATTTTTTTCAATTTATTACTATATTGGTTACAGCTGATTTTCAAAGCTCTGTTTCTTGCTGCTGTACATCCACTTGATTCACGTACAGAGAGACATCAATAAATTCTTTTTCAGATTCTTACCAGTCGTATATATTCTTTTCGGTGACTTGAGTGTGCTGAGTGCAGTTCTTTTAGCCTACCGTGTAGGCCTTGTTGATTATCAGTTTGGTATTTGGAATGGTATCTTTGCTAATTTCAACCTCCTGGATGATGCCTCACCCCTCCCCACCTTTCCCGTTTAGCAGCCTTATGCGTGTTTTCTACATATTTGACTATGTTTTTGTTTTGTAATTTATTTCATGTGTAGCCATTTTGGATTCCACCTTTAAGTGATATCTTATGATATGTGTCTTTTTCTTTTTGAATTCTGTCACTTAGAATGATCATACGTAACTCCTCCGGAGTTGTTACAGCTGGCCATATTTCATTGATTTCCAGGCTGAATAATATTCCACTCTACCTAAGTACCACATCTCTATCCATTTTTTCCCTCCAGAGACATTTAAGTTATATCCTCGTCGAGGATCTTTTAAACAGAGAGGGGGTAAACATTGGGGTGCCTGTGTCCTCTCGATTTTTGTTTTTCCCAAGATATACGCCCATGAGTGCAAGTGCCCTATGCTCTGTAGCTCATTGTTTAGATGCTTTAGTAAACACAATACACTTCTCCAGAATGGCCGTTGGCAATATACATTTCCACTATAAGTCTCACAGGGCTCCCTCTTCTCCTTGCCCTGTCCTGCATTTCTGTTGTTTACGCTTTATGAGGATGGCTCTTCTGACTGATGCAAAGTGATGTCTTTTGTAGTATTGACTTCCAGTGCCCACCTGTTTGGGTGGCTAAAAAGGTGTACGCTCTTTTCTTGAATATATACACAAAAAAACGCATACACCCTTTTTGGCCAACTGCAGTGTTGGCAATGTTCAGCTCCTTTTCTTGTGCTTAATGGCGAGTCCTTTCTACCTCCTCAAATCCCTTTCCTGCCATTCTCCCTTGCTTACAAGTCCTTTTCTCTGACTTTCCTCAAGACATTTTTCAGTGATGGATATTTTCAACTCTGCAGTTTTGTGAATTTTACTGCCCCTGAGTTCTATTGTTCAACTTGTGTTTATGGGAACTGGCCACAAAGCAGCGGGATTTCCTCAAGCCCTATACTGTTTCCATGGGCAACCCTAGCCTTTGGTCAATTCGTCTTCCTGATTGGAAATTAGAGTGACATGTGCCTGTCTGAACACGTAGGACTTGTCTCTCATTGTTCCTCATCCTTCCGCTTCATCCTCTGGACAAATTCCAAACTGTACGCAACAGGATGTTGACAGTGCTGACATCTCCAAGTGGGGAGACTGTTAGTAAAGACGCTGGAGGGGTGAACCCGAGCACCAGGAGATGAGGAGATGAGATGCCTTTTCCAAACTCTTCCCGATCAGACGGTATACCATCCTCTGGGTGTGACAGACATGTTTTAGCAGTAGGAAGAGTCCCATTCATGTAAGGAGAACACCAGGGCTTTTTCAAAATCAGTGTCTCCCCGAAACCCAAACTGGGGAATTTTTTAAGCTACGGCTACACATATGTTCATTAAGGGCCTTGGGAAGTAGGCAGAGTCCAAACTTTAGATGATTGAAGTCTTCAGGGTCAGAAGCACTCACCACCAGCTTCCCTTAGGTTACACTTTAACTGTCATTGATAGATGATGTCAATAAAAATATCTATTCTTTTTCAGATTATTTCCCCTTATAGGTTATTGCAAAATGTTGAGTGTAGTTCCCTGTGCTATACAGTAGTTCCTTGTTGATGATCTATTTTATACATAGCAGTGTGTATGTGTTAATCCCAAACTGTTAATTTATCCCTCCTCCCACCTTTCCCCTTTGGTAATAATAAATTATAAGATTTTATACTTCTCAGAAATGGGGGAGCTGAAAGAGAGGTATCATTTTCAATGGAAAAGCATTTAAAACAAGATTGAAGGTTTAACCAAGATTATTAGATGTACATCCTTGGAAAGAAATCACTTCATTTCTCTAATATTGAGCTGACAAATAAGACAAACCTTTTCACTGAACTTGCTTATAATAAAGTGATGGAAATATCCAATGGAAGTGTTAGAAACATCTTATTTTACCCGAGCCTTATACACTGTTCTATGTTAACTACACTTTGGCTCACACATCTGTTCATTGAGGTTACAATAGTCTCAATTTCTGTTACTGATCCTCCAGAGTGGACCCCAACAAGTGTCCCCCTGCCCAGTGTCATTGGGGCCAACAGATCGAGACTGAGTTTGGTTCACAAGCAAAGGAAACTTTATATTTTGATCAGAGAATGGAGAGGTGAGAGCATGTACTACCCCGTGGGCTGTGGGCTGGGCTGCTGTGTAGAGATCCTGTCAGAGTCAGTGGGAGGGAGGGGGCGGAGCTCTCGAGGGCCGGGTTGGCTGTAGCTCAGGCTCTATATCGCAGAGTCTGCCCTGGGCCCCAGGAGCTGAGGTGTCGACCCAGCCATTCTGCACTAGGAAATCTGGTCTGAAGTGCCGGGTGTGGAACCTCTGCATGCGGGACCCTAGGAGCACGTGAAATTAGACAAAGCACAAAGGATAAAAAAGGTTAGACTTGACTTTATTGCCCAGATTCTATTTTTATCTCCCAGGGATTTTTAATGGGCTTTGCTGGGGACAACCCCCCCCCTCTGCCTTTTGTCCCGTTCCTCATTCTTGGAGTGCTGAGGGTGCAGACCCTTCTTCTGTAACTGCTGAGTGCTGAGTTGGGAGCCCTCATACCCTGGGGCGAGGGTCAGAGCTTCTCCTCAGCAGCCTCCAGGTGACGTTGATTGTCCCCAGGCCCCCTGCCTCCCTGCTCGTCCACCTGAGCACCAGCATTGGAAGTGTTATAGATTCTAATGACCTTTAAGGGTCCAGGAAAGAGATGTGCAGAGACGCTGTGGGGGCCGGTTTCACCCCGCCCCACATTTGTTCGGCCACCTTAGGCCGACCGTTTCTGCCAGCCTAGATGCTCTGACCAGTAGTCTGCGCTTTCTTCAATTAGGCCCCTGAATTAACGTACAAACAGCACCAGGTGTCAGAGCCCTGCCCGCTCAACTCCCAGACAGTCCAGGGTCAGTGGTGATCAAGGACCGTGATGGCCACTGAGTCAACAGCCTTTTGAAGTAAACAAGAGTCCAGCCGGTCTTACTGGCCACCATCATCACGGTGTCTGTAGGCTTTTCTGTGGTGACAGTGTGATATACGGTTCCCCCGCCAAGATTATTAGCTCCCCTCTGGGTGCAGTAAGTCCTGCAAGCAGTAGTCTACTCTTTTGGGACACACTCTTGTTGTTTTATGAGAGAAACTCCAGGTCAAGTGATGTTCACACGAGTCGTCATGGTGCCCTGTTGCCCCCGGTTATCTCTCTGGATGTTGGAGTTGGAGGGCCTCCTCACTCGAGGTCGGTGTGCCCACGGAGCGAACCCTGCAACTTCAGGGCATGGTTGGTGGTTAGGATCACCACGTGGGGTCCTTTTCCCTTAGGAGGGAGGTGGCCTTTTGGGCTTCTGATTTCCAGGTTTTTAGATACCGCCAGTATCTTGGCCAGATGTGGCAGTGGGCCAAGCCCCTTGGTGACCATAGTTTATCCTACCTGGATGGCATTCTTGCATTGTTCCATTTCAAGTGGTCCCAGGTTTTGCACTAATTCTCCAATGGCGATTCACCTTTCACCGGGAATGTAAAGGTCAAAGGGTTTAGCTAAATTAGGGAGTTCCAGGGCAAGGGTCTGAATTGACTGCTCTTTCCATTCTTGAAAGGCCACTTCTGGATTCTATTCAAAAGGATCATCATCTTTTCCTTTCAGTGTTTCATATAGAGGCCCAGCTAGTAGACTGTAGTTAGGGATCCAGAAGCAGCAAACCCTGGCCTCCCCAGGAACCCCTAAGCTGTCTTCTAGTTTTAGAAAGGGGTAAGGCTGAAAATGGTTTCTTCCCTTTCCTGGGATGGACTTCTCCAACCTTCTGTGAGAATGAAGCCCAGGCAGGTCACGGCAGTCTGTGATATTTGAGCTTTTTCTTGGACAACTTCTATCCTTTATTGGCTTGGTAGTTCAGAGGCCTCCTTAGTAGGGCTGGCGATCAGAATGTCGTCTGCATATTGAAGGAGGGTTTCCTTTTCCAGAGGTAGAACTTTTAGGTCTTTAGCTAAGCTTTCCCCAAAGATGGTGTGGGAATTTTTGCACCCTTGGGGCCAGACGGCCCGGAAGTATTGTTTTAGTTGTATGTTGAGTCCTGCCACTCACAAGCCAAAATTTCTTGTGACTCTGGGACTAATGGAATACAAAAGAAGGCATCATTGAAGACTAATACAGAATACCATGTCCTGGTGGTTGGTAGAATGACCAGCAGGGTGTAGGAATTAGGAGCAACTGGAGGTATATCCTCGGTGGCTTCACTGACTGTCCTGACATCCTTTACCAGGTCCCCAGCAGCCCATGGGGCTCTCGTGGTCAGACCAATCCCAGAATATGGAGCTCACCTGGGCAGGTACCCCACCCCCACCCCAGCCCACAGGGCTCTCGTGGTCAGGCCCCTCCCAGGATACAGAGCTACCCTTGCAGGTACTGTGGCAGGGCTGGGCACACAGGAACCGTGCACATAGCCCTCATTGCAGAGCACCCCCAGCTCACCTGTGGCTCAGAGCTGACACAGAGCACCTCAGAGCAGGACTTGAACTAACAAACAGCAGCTGCGACAGGTCTGTGACCCTGGGCATCACTCCGTGAGGCCTCCCTCCACCTGGTCTTCCAGAGACTTCCACTGCACCCGGGGCACCAGGCCTGTGTCTCCAACCACCACCCACCCCTCCTCTCCCTGACTCCTGGGTTCCTCTCATTAGGAGAGGGTTTTCTTGAAGTTGTCTCCCACTCATGGGCCAGATAAAATGATTAGAAAACAAGCCAAAGCTGCAGCCCCTTGTCTATCCTGACTCTCAGGAGCCCACACCTGTTCCTTGGACCTGGCCGGTTCAGCAAGTTCCATTTTCTGCAACTGTGAGCCCCTGAGGGGTGATGATTGGCTGACCTGGGCAGCCTTACCGTGCCAGCCAGCCCTCCCCAGGTGTGCCTGGGTTGAGATCACTATAAATACCACTCCAGGCAGCAAGAGCCCCTGCAGCCGTGCCTGACGCCATTTTCTCTGCCCTGTCAGCAGTCTCGGGGCTGGGCTGGTGGGAGGGAGTGAGAGGCCACGGCTTTGTGGGTGGCCCAGTGTGAGTGGGGCTCTGCTGGACTTTCTGCAGCAGTTGCCAGGCTGCCACCTGCTAAAGAAGAAGATGTGTCACCCATACCTGCTGCTGGAATTTCTCCCTGGGCAGAGGTGAGGAAGGAAAAAAGCAGTGGGGGCAGGGACAGGACGGGTATCTCAGGCAGGGAAATGGAAATCTTCCAGAAGAGCACCCAGGGCCAGGACCATCCTGGCTGGCCTGCAGGCACCAAGTCGGCCGGCATGCTGTCACTCGTGTGGCTCTATGGCCCTCCCTCTAGGCTTTCAAGTCCTTGTATATATTCAGGTGTTTTACCTGGGATGGGTGGGAATAGTTCAGCAGCAACTGGCCTGGGGCTCAGCTCACGTTTACTCACAGATGCCTCGGCACGGTGCCCCAGCTTTGCAATGAGGACGCTTGTTGCGTGGGGGCTGCTGGCTGAATGGGAGACGATTCCCCACCACTGACCAACTTCAGAATTGTTTACAACTGGAGCAAGTGCCCTGATACGGTTTTCCTCTGTGGAACTGGTGGGTTCTGTGTTTTTTTTCTCTTTTTCGTTTTGGGTTCAAGGTAGATTTTATTCCTCTTTTTTGTATTTACAGATATAAGCATGGAAATAATTTATTCATATAAATACATGTATGTGAAGGGAATAATTGTTTTTTCTATTTTTTAAATTTTATTTCTTTTTAATTTTGAATTTTATTTTATATTTTTATACAGCAGGTTCTTATTGGTTATCTATTTTATACATATAAATGTATACATGCCAATCCCAGTCTCTCAACTCCTCCCACCACCACCCCCCAACAGCTTTCCCCCCTTGTTGTCCATACGTTTGTTGTCTACATCTGTTGCTCTATTTATGCCTTGCAAAATGGTTAATCTGTACAGGTTTTCTAGGTTCCACATATATGCATGAATATACAAGATTTGTTTTTCTCTTTCTGACTTACTTCACTCTGTATGACAGTCTCTAGATGCATCGACGTCTCTACAAATGACCCAATTTCATTCCTTTTCATGGCTTAGTAATATTCCATTTTATATATGTACCACGGCTTTATGCATTCGTCTGTCTGTGGGCATTTAGGTTGCTTCCATTACCTCGATATTGTAAATAGTGATGCAATGAACATTGCGGTGAATGTCTCTTTTTGATTTATGGTTTTGTCTGGGTATATGTCCAGTACTGGGATTGCTGTATCATATGGTAATTCTATTGTTAGTTTCTTAAGAAATTCCATTTTGTTCTCCATAGTGACTGTATCAATTTATATTCCCAACAATAGTGGAAGAGGGTTCCTTTTCTCCACACCCTTTCCAGTATTTTTTGCTTGTAGATTTTCTATGATGCCTATTCTACCAGGTGTGAGGTGATACCTCATTGTTGAATCCATTTCGTTGAGCAAGGGGTAGGTCTTGTCTATTCCATATTTGGCTTATGGAACGGTATCTGTGCTAATTTCAAACTCTGGTTTAATGCAGCACCCCAACTCACCTTCCCCCTTAAGCAAGCATAAGTTAGTTTTCTAAACTTGAGACCCTGTTCTGTTTTGTAATTCAGTTCCTGTGTAGCCAAGTTCACATTCCGTGTATTAGTGATACCTTATGATGTTTCTTTTTCTGTGTGACTTATTTCACTTAGAATCATCGTGCCTCAATCCACTCATTATGCTGGTACGGGCCTGGTGACATAGATTTCATTGCTGAGTGGTATTCTGTTGTACATAAGTACCGCAACTTCTTTATCCATTATTTGCTCTCTGGGATATTTAACTTGTGCCGTAGAAGAGATTCCAGTAAAAAGAACCGTCCCAACCTTTGGGGTGGCTGTGGCTTTTTGATTTTAAATTAACTAAGCTATAGGACCATAAGTGGAAGTGCCCTAGGCTCTGTTGCTTTGTTTTTTAGATGTTTCAGGAAACACCATACACTTCTCCCGAGTGGCTGTTGGCAATTTACATCCCGCCCATCAGCATAACAAGGCTCCCAGTTCTCCATGGCCTGTCCTGCCTTTCTGCATTTTACACTTTTTTCAGATGGCCCTTTTGACCGGGGGGAAGTGAGACTTCATTGTAGTGCAGATTTCCTTTGCAAGCTTGCTTGGTTGGCCAAAAAGGGCGTATGCGTTTTTTCCTGAATATATTCAGGAAAAAACGCATACGCCCTTTTTGGCCAAGTGCATCATTGTGGACGTTCTGCCTCTTTTCCTATGCTTTAAATGCAATTCCAGTCTACCTCCTGAAATCGGTGTCCTGCAATTCTGCCCCGCTTTCAAGTCCTCTTGGCAGCCTTACTTCAGTATATTTTTGGACGATAGCTGTCATTTATAACTCTGCAGGTTTGTGAATTACAGTGCCCCTGAGCTCCTTTCTTCAACTCGCTTTCTCGTGAGCTGGCCGCAACACCGCAGGATGGCTTCAGGCCCTAATCTGGTTCCGGCACGGCACGCTGAGCCTTTGGTTAATTCCTCTTCCTGGTGGGAAATGAGAGTTAAATTTGCCCGTCCAGACACCTCCAGCTGGTCTCTCAATGGTTCTCCCTATTCCTGTTCATCTTCCGCAGAAATTGCAAACTGGGCCAAACAGGAGGTTAAAGGCACTGACTCTCCAAGTCGGGAGAGTGTTAGTAAAGCGTCTGGAATGTTGCACCCGAGTACCAGGGGACGACAACTGACACATATTGAAACACGTCTCCCGATCACATGGTTGATCATACTCTGGGTTCCACATGCATGTTTTAGCTGAAGGAAGAATACCTTAAACCTGGAGAGTTGAGACCCGTGGATTGGGTACCATGCAATATGACTTCAAAGGGTCTTCATTTGTTCACCGAACTTCTCCACTCCTATCACTGCTGCGTTTATGCCCCTGTACACACGCTTGATTCTCTTTCGGAGACATAGCCATCCATAGGTTTTAAGATACTTCCTAGTCAGGTACACTCTTAGGCGTTTAATATGGGGTGTTGAGTCCATTTCGTTTAGCAAGGAGTAGCTCTTGTCTATTCCATATTTGGCTTAAGGAACTTTATCTGTGCTCATTTCAATCTCTGGTTTTATGCAGCACCCCAACTCACCTTTCCCCTTAAGCAAGCATAAGTTGGTTTTCTAAATTTGAGACCCTGTTCTGTTTTGGAATTCAGTTCCTGTGTAGCCAAGTTTACATTCCGTGTATTAGTGATATCTTATGATGTTTCTTTTTCTGTGTGACTTATTTCAGTAAGAATCATCATACCTGAATCCACTCATTATGCTGCTACGGGCCTCATGAGATAGATTTCATTGCTGAGTGATACTGCATTGTACGTAAGTACCACAACTTCTTTATCCATTTTTCACTTTCTGCGATATTGAACTTGTACCGTAAACCAGGTTTTTGTAAACAGAGCCGTCCCAACCTTTGGGGTGGCTGTGTCTTTTTGATTTTAATTTCCCTAAGCTATAGGACCATAAGTGGAAGTGCCCTAGGCTCTGTTGCTTTGTTTTTTAGATGTTTCAGGAAACACCATACACTTCTCCCGAGTGGCTGTTGGCAATTTACATCCCGCCCATCAGCATAACAAGGCTCCCAGTTCTCCATGGCCTGTCCTGCCTCTCTGGATTTTACACTTTTTTCAGATGGCCCTTTTGACCGGGGGGAAGTGAGACTTCATTGTAGTCCAGATTTCCTTTGCAAGCTTGCTTGGTTGGCCAAAAAGGGCGTATGCGTTTTTTCCTGAATATATTCAGGAAAAAACGCATACGCCCTTTTTGGCCAAGTGCATCATTGTGGACGTTCTGCCTCTTTTCCTATGCTTTAAATGCAATTCCAGTCTACCTCCTGAAATCGGTTTCCTGAAATTCTGCCCCGCTTTCAAGTCCTCTTGGCAGCCTTACTTCAGTATATTTTTGGACGATAGCTGTCATTTATAACTCTGCAGGTTTGTGAATTACAGTGCCCCTGAGCTCCTTTCTTCAACTCGCTTTCTCGTGAGCTGGCCACAACACCGCAGGATTGCTTCAGGCCCTAATCTGGTTCCGGCACCGCACGCTGAGCCTTTGGTTAATTCCTCTTCCTGGTGGGAAATGAGAGTTAAATTTGCCCGTCCAGACACCTCCAGCTAGTCTGTCATTGGTTCTCCCTATTCCTGTTCATCTTCCGCAGAAATTGCAAACTGGGCCAAACAGGAGGTTAAAGGCACTGACTCTCCAAGTCGGGAGAGTGTTAGTAAAGCGTGTGGAATGTTGCACCCGAGTACCAGGGGACGAAAACTGACACATATTGGAACATGTCTCCCGATCACACAGTTGATCATACTCTGGGTTCCACATGCATGTTTTAGCTGAAGGAAGAATACCTTAAACCTGGAGAGTTGAGACCCGTGGAATGGGTACCATGCAATATGACTTCAAAGGGTCTTCATTTGCTCACCGAACTTCTCCAATCCTATCACTGCTGCGTTTATGCCCCTGTACACACACTTGATTCTCCTTCGGAGACATAGCAATCCATAGGTTTTAAGATACTTCCTAGTCAGGTACACTCTTAGGCATTTAATATGGGGTGTTGAGTCCATTTCGTTGAGCAAGGAGTAGCTCTTGTCTATTCCATATTTGGCTTAAGGAACTTTATCTGTGCTCATTTCAATCTCTGGTTTTATGCAGCACCCCAACTCACCTTTCCCATTAAGCAAGCATAAGTTGGGTTTCTAAATTTGAGTCCCTGTTCTGTTTTGTAATTCAGTTCCTGTGTACCCAAGTTTACATTCCGTTTATTAGTGATATCTTATGATGTTTCTTTTTCTGTGTGACTTATTTCAGTTAGAATCATCATACCTGAATCCACTCATTATGCTGCTACGGGCCTGATGACATAGATTTCATTGCTGAGTGATATTGCATTGTACGTAAGTACCACAACTTCTTTATCCATTTTTCACTTTCTGCGATATTGAACTTGTACCGTATATGAGGTTCTTGTAAACAGAGCCGTCCCAACCTTTGGGGTGGCTGTGTCTTTTTGCTTTTAATTTCCCTAAGCTATATGACCATAAGTGGAAGTGCCCTAGGCTCTGATGCTTTGATTTTTAGATGTTTCAGGAAACACCATACACTTCTCCCGAGTGGCTGTTGGCAATTTACATCCCTCCCATCAGCATAACAAGGCTCCCAGTTCTCCATGGCCTGTCCTGCCTTTCTGGATTTTACACTTTTTTCAGATGGCCCTTTTGACCGGGGGGAAGTGAGACTTCATTGTAGTGCAGATTTCCTTTGCAAGCTTGCTTGGTTGGCCAAAAAGGGCGTATGCGTTTTTTCCTGAATATATTCAGGAAAAAACGCATACGCCCTTTTTGGCCAAGTGCATCATTGTGGATGTTCTGCCTCTTTTCCTATGCTTTAAATGCAATTCCAGTCTACCTCCTGAAATCGGTTTCCTGCAATTCTGCCCCGCTTTCAAGTCCTCTTGGCAGCCTTACTTCAGTATATTTTTGGACGATAGCTGTCATTTATAACTCTGCAGGTTTGTGAATTACAGTGCCCCTGAGCTCCTTTCTTCAACTCGCTTTCTTGTGAGCTGGCCGCAACACCGCAGGATGGCTTCAGGCCCTAATCTGGTTCCGGCACGGCACGCTGAGCCTTTGGTTAATTCCTCTTCCTGGTGGGAAATGAGAGTTAAATTTGCCCGTCCAGACACCTCCAGCTAGTCTGTCATTGGTTCTCCCTATTCCTGTTCATCTTCCGCAGAAATTGCAAACTGGGCCAAACAGGAGGTTAAAGGCACTGACTCTCCAAGTCGGGAGAGTGTTAGTAAAGCGTCTGGAATGTTGAACCCGAGTACCAGGGGACGACAACTGACACATATTGAAACACGTCTCCCGATCACACGGTTGATCATACTCTGGGTTCCACGTACATGTTTTAGCTGAAGGAAGAATACCTTAAACCTGGAGAGTTGAGACCCGTGGATTGGGTACCATGCAATATGACTTCAAAGGGTCTTCATTTGTTCACCGAACTTCTCCACTCCTATCACTGCTGCGTTTATGCCCCTGTACACACGCTTGATTCTCTTTCGGAGACATAGCAATCCATAGGTTTTAAGATACTTCCTAGTCAGGTACACTCTTAGGCGTTTAATATGGGGTGTTGAGTCCATTTCGTTGAGCAAGGAGTAGCTCTTGTCTATTCCATATTTGGCTTAAGGAACTTTATCTGTGCTCATTTTAATCTCTGGTTTTATGCAGCACCCCAACTCACCTTTCCCCTTAAGCAAGCATAAGTTGGTTTTCTAAATTTTAGACCCTGTTCTGTTTTGGAATTCAGTTCCTGTGTAGCCAAGTTTACATTCCGTGTATTAGTGATATCTTATGATGTTTCTTTTTCTGTGTGACTTATTTCAGTAAGAATCATCATACCTGAATCCACTCATTATGCTGCTATGGGCCTGATGAGATAGATTTCATTGCTGAGTGATACTGCATTGTACATAAGTACCACAACTTCTTTATCCATTTTTCACTTTCTGCGATATTGAACTTGTACCGTAAACCAGGTTTTTGTAAACAGAGCCGTCCCAACCTTTGGGGTGGCTGTGTCTTTTTGATTTTAATTTCCCTAAGCTATAGGACCATAAGTGGAAGTGCCCTAGGCTCTGTTGCTTTGTTTTTTAGATGTTTCAGGAAACACCATACACTTCTCCCGAGTGGCTGTTGGCAATTTACATCCCGCCCATCAGCATAACAAGGCTCCCAGTTCTCCATGGCCTGTCCTGCCTTTCTGGATTTTACACTTTTTTCAGATGGCCCTTTTGACCGGGGGGAAGTGAGACTTCATTGTAGTGCAGATTTCCTTTGCAAGCTTGCTTGGTTGGCCAAAAAGGGCGTATGCGTTTTTTCCTGAATATATTCAGGAAAAAACGCATACGCCCTTTTTGGCCAAGTGCATCATTGTGGACGTTCTGCCTCTTTTCCTATGCTTTAAATGCAATTCCAGTCTACCTCCTGAAATCGGTTTCCTGCAATTCTGCCCCGCTTTCAAGTCCTCTTGGCAGCCTTACTTCAGTATATTTTTGGACGATAGCTGTCATTTATAACTCTGCAGGTTTGTGAATTACAGTGCCCCTGAGCTCCTTTCTTCAACTCGCTTTCTCGTGAGCTGGCCGCAACACTGCAGGATGGCTTCAGGCCCTAATCTGGTTCCGGCATGGCACGCTGAGCCTTTGGTTAATTCCTCTTCCTGGTGGGAAATGAGAGTTAAATTTGCCCGTCCAGACACCTCCAGCTAGTCTGTCATTGGTTCTCCCTATTCCTGTTCATCTTCCGCAGAAATTGCAAACTCGGCCAAAGAGGAGGTTAAAGGCACTGACTCTCCAAGTCGGGAGAGTGTTAGTAAAGCGTCTGTAATGTTGCACCCGAGTACCAGGGGACGAAAACTGACACATATTGGAACACGTCTCCCGATCACACGGTTGATCATACTCTGGGTTCCACATGCATGTTTTAGGTGAAGGAAGAATACCTTAAACCTGGAGAGTTGAGACCCGTGGAATGGGTACCATGCAATATGACCTCAAAGGGTCTTCATTTGCTCACCGAACCTCTCCAGTCCTATCACTGCTGCGTTTATGCCCCTGTACACACGCTTGATTCTCTTTTGGAGACATAGCAATCCATACGTTTTAAGATACTTCCTAGTCAGGTACATTCTTAGTCTTTTAATATGGGGTGTTGAGTCCATTTCCTTGAGCAAGGAGTAGCTCTTGTCTATTCCATATTTGGCTTAAGGAACTTTATCTGTGCTCATTTCAATCTCTGGTTTTATGCAGCACCCCAACTCACCTTTCCCCTTAAGCAAGCATAAGTTGGTTTTCTAAATTTGAGACCCTGTTCTGTTTTGGAATTCAGTTCCTGTGTAGCCAAGTTTACATTCCGTGTATTAGTGATATCTTATGATGTTTCTTTTTCTGTGTGACTTATTTCAGTTAGAATCATCGTACCTGAATCCACTCATTATGCTGCTACGGGCCTGATGACATAGATTTCATTGCTGAGTGATACTGCATTGTATGTAAGTACCACAACTTCTTTATCCATTTTTCACTTTCTGCGATATTGAACTTGTACCGTAAACCAGGTTCTTGTAAACAGAGCCGTCCCAACCTTTGGGGTGGCTGTGTCTTTTTGCTTTTAATTTCCCTAAGCTACAGGACCATAAGTGGAAGTGCCCTAGGCTCTGTTGCTTTGTTTTTTAGATGTTTCAGGAAACACCATACACTTCTCCCGAGTGGCTGTTGGCAATTTACATCCCGCCCATCAGCATAACAAGGCTCCCAGTTCTCCATGGCCTGTCCTGCCTTTCTGCATTTTACACTTTTTTCAGATGGCCCTTTTGACCGGGGGGAAGTGAGACTTCATTGTAGTGCAGATTTCCTTTGCAAGCTTGCTTGGTTGGCCAAAAAGGGCGTATGCGTTTTTTCCTGAATATATTCAGGAAAAAACGCATACGCCCTTTTTGGCCAAGTGCATCATTGTGGACGTTCTGCCTCTTTTCCTATGCTTTAAATGCAATTCCAGTCTACCTCCTGAAATCGGTGTCCTGCAATTCTGCCCCGCTTTCAAGTCCTCTTGGCAGCCTTACTTCAGTATATTTTTGGACGATAGCTGTCATTTATAACTCTGCAGGTTTGTGAATTACAGTGCCCCTGAGCTCCTTTCTTCAACTCGCTTTCTCGTGAGCTGGCCGCAACACCGCAGGATGGCTTCAGGCCCTAATCTGGTTCCGGCACGGCACGCTGAGCCTTTGGTTAATTCCTCTTCCTGGTGGGAAATGAGAGTTAAATTTGCCCGTCCAGACACCTCCAGCTAGTCTGTCATTGGTTCTCCCTATTCCTGTTCATCTTCCGCAGAAATTGCAAACTGGGCCAAACAGGAGGTTAAAGGCACTGACTCTCCAAGTCGGGAGAGTGTTAGTAAAGCGTGTGGAATGTTGCACCCGAGTACCAGGGGACGAAAACTGACACATATTGGAACACGTCTCCCGATCACACGGTTGATCATACTCTGGGTTCCACATGCATGTTTTAGCTGAAGGAAGAATACCTTAAACCTGGAGAGTTGAGACCCGTGGAATGGGTACCATGCAATATGACTTCAAAGGGTCTTCATTTGCTCACCGAACTTCTCCAATCCTATCACTGCTGCGTTTATGCCCCTGTACACACGCTTGATTCTCTTTCGGAGACATAGCAATCCATAGGTTTTAAGATACTTCCTAGTCAGGTACACTCTTAGGCATTTAATATGGGGTGTTGAGTCCATTTCGTTGAGCAAGGAGTAGCTCTTGTCTATTCCATATTTGGCTTAAGGAACTTTATCTGTGCTCATTTCAATCTCTGGTTTTATGCAGCACCCCAACTCACCTTTCCCCTTAAGCAAGCATAAGTTGGGTTTCTAAATTTGAGACCCTGTTCTGTTTTGGAATTCAGTTCCTGTGTAGCCAAGTTTACATTCCGTGTATTAGTGATATCTTATGATGTTTCTTTTTCTGTGTGACTTATTTCAGTTAGAATTATCATACCTGAATCCACTCATTATGCTGCTACGGGCCTGATGACATAGATTTCATTGCTGAGTGATATTGCATTGTACGTAAGTACCACAACTTCTTTATCCATTTTTCACTTTCTGCGATATTGAACTTGTACCGTAAACCAGGTTCTTGTAAACAGAGCCGTCCCAACCTTTGGGGTGGCTGTGTCTTTTTGATTTTAATTTCCCTAAGCTATAAGAC
Organism: Lagenorhynchus albirostris; assembly: GCF_949774975.1. Taxonomy (NCBI): domain Eukaryota; kingdom Metazoa; phylum Chordata; class Mammalia; order Artiodactyla; family Delphinidae; genus Lagenorhynchus; species Lagenorhynchus albirostris. The sequence goes on from NW_026783327.1 coordinate 113,535, forward strand.
CATAAGTGGAAGTGCCCTAGGCTCTGTTGCTTTGTTTTTTAGATGTTTCAGGAAACACCATACACTTCTCCCGAGTGGCTGTTGGCAATTTACATCCCGCCCATCAGCATAACAAGGCTCCCAGTTCTCCATGGCCTGTCCTGCCTTTCTGGATTTTACACTTTTTTCAGATGGCCCTTTTGACCGGGGGGAAGTGAGACTTCATTGTAGTGCAGATTTCCTTTGCAAGCTTGCTTGGTTGGCCAAAAAGGGCGTATGCGTTTTTTCCTGAATATATCCAGGAAAAAACGCATACGCACTTTTTGGCCAAGTGCATCATTGTGGACGTTCTGCCTCTTTTCCTATGCTTTAAATGCAATTCCAGTCTACCTCCTGAAATCGGTTTCCTGCAATTCTGCCCCGCTTTCAAGTCCTCTTGGCAGCCTTACTTCAGTATATTTTTGGACGATAGCTGTCATTTATAACTCTGCAGGTTTGTGAATTACAGTGCCCCTGAGCTCCTTTCTTCAACTCGCTTTCTCGTGAGCTGGCCGCAACACCGCAGGATGGCTTCAGGCCCTAATCTGGTTCCGGCACGGCACGGTGAGCCTTTGGTTAATTCCTCTTCCTGGTGCGAAATGAGAGTTAAATTTGCCCGTCCAGACACCTCCAGCTAGTCTCTCATTGGTTCTCCCTATTCCTGTTCATCTTCCGCAGAAATTGCAAACTGGGCCAAACAGGAGGTTAAAGGCACTGACTCTCCAAGTCGGGAGAGTGTTAGTAAAGCGTCTGGAATGTTGCACCCGAGTACCAGGGGACGAAAACTGACACATATTGGAACACGTCTCCCGATCACACGGTTGATCATACTCTGGGTTCCACATGCATGTTTTAGGTGAAGGAAGAATACCTTAAACCTGGAGAGTTGAGACCCGTGGAATGGGTACCATGCAATATGACTTCAAAGGGTCTTCATTTGCTCACCGAACTTCTCCAATCCTATCACTGCTGCGTTTATGCCCCTGTACACACACTTGATTCTCCTTCGGAGACATAGCAATCCATAGGTTTTAAGATACTTCCTAGTCAGGTACACTCTTAGGCATTTAATATGGGGTGTTGAGTCCATTTCGTTGAGCAAGGAGTAGCTCTTGTCTATTCCATATTTGGCTTAAGGAACTTTATCTGTGCTCATTTCAATCTCTGGTTTTATGCAGCACCCCAACTCACCTTTCCCATTAAGCAAGCATAAGTTGGGTTTCTAAATTTGAGACCCTGTTCTGTTTTGTAATTCAGTTCCTGTGTACCCAAGTTTACATTCCGTTTATTAGTGATATCTTATGATGTTTCTTTTTCTGTGTGACTTATTTCAGTTAGAATCATCATACCTGAATCCACTCATTATGCTGCTACGAGCCTGATGACATAGATTTCATTGCTGAGTGATATTGCATTGTACGTAAGTACCACAACTTCTTTATCCATTTTTCACTTTCTGCGATATTGAACTTGTACCGTAAACCAGGTTCTTGTAAACAGAGCCGTCCCAACCTTTGGGGTGGCTGTGTCTTTTTGATTTTAATTTCCCTAAGCTATAGGACCATAAGTAGAAGTGCCCTAGGCTCTGTTGCTTTGTTTTTTAGATGTTTCAGGAAACACCATACACTTCTCCCGAGTGGCTGTTGGCAATTTACATCCCGCCCATCAGCATAACAAGGCTCCCAGTTCTCCATGGCCTGTCCTGCCTTTCTGGATTTTACACTTTTTTCAGATGGCCCTTTTGACCGGGGGGAAGTGAGACTTCATTGTAGTGCAGATTTCCTTTGCAAGCTTGCTTGGTTGGCCAAAAAGGGCGTATGCGTTTTTTCCTGAATATATTCAGGAAAAAACGCATACGCCCTTTCTGGCCAAGTGCATCATTGTGGACGTTCTGCCTCTTTTCCTATGCTTTAAATGCAATTCCAGTCTACCTCCTGAAATCGGTTTCCTGCAATTCTGCCCCGCTTTCAAGTCCTCTTGGCAGCCTTACTTCAGTATATTTTTGGACGATAGCTGTCATTTATAACTCTGCAGGTTTGTGAATTACAGTGCCCCTGAGCTCCTTTCTTCAACTCGCTTTCTCGTGAGCTGGCCGCAACACCGCAGGATGGCTTCAGGCCCTAATCTGGTTCCGGCACGGCACGGTGAGCCTTTGGTTAATTCCTCTTCCTGGTGCGAAATGAGAGTTAAATTTGCCCGTCCAGACACCTCCAGCTAGTCTCTCATTGGTTCTCCCTATTCCTGTTCATCTTCCGCAGAAATTGCAAACTGGGCCAAACAGGAGGTTAAAGGCACTGACTCTCCAAGTCGGGAGAGTGTTAGTAAAGCGTCTGGAATGTTGCACCCGAGTACCAGGGGACGAAAACTGACACATATTGGAACACGTCTCCCGATCACACGGTTGATCATACTCTGGGTTCCACATGCATGTTTTAGGTGAAGGAAGAATACCTTAAACCTGGAGAGTTGAGACCCGTGGAATGGGTACCATGCAATATGACTTCAAAGGGTCTTCATTTGCTCACCGAACTTCTCCAATCCTATCACTGCTGCGTTTATGCCCCTTTACACACGCTTGATTCTCTTTCGGAGACATAGCAATCCATAGGTTTTAAGATACTTCCTAGTCAGGTACACTCTTAGGCATTTAATATGGGGTGTTGAGTCCATTTCGTTGAGCAAGGAGTAGCTCTTGTCTATTCCATATTTGGCTTAAGGAACTTTATCTGTGCTCATTTCAATCTCTGGTTTTATGCAGCACCCCAACTCACCTTTCCCCTTAAGCAAGCATAAGTTGGGTTTCTAAATTTGAGACCCTGTTCTGTTTTGGAATTCAGTTCCTGTGTAGCCAAGTTTACATTCCGTGTATTAGTGATACCTTATGATGTTTCTTTTTCTGTGTGACTTATTTCAGTTAGAATCATCATACCTGAATCCACTCATTATGCTGCTACGGGCCTGATGACATAGATTTCATTGCTGAGTGATATTGCATTGTACGTAAGTACCACAACTTCTTTATCCATTTTTCACTTTCTGCGATATTGAACTTGTACCGTAAACCAGGTTCTTGTAAACAGAGCCGTCCCAACCTTTGGGGTGGCTGTGTCTTTTTGATTTTAATTTCCCTAAGCTATAAGACCATAAGTGGAAGTGCCCTACGCTCTGTTGCTTTGTTTTTTAGATGTTTCAGGAAACACCATACACTTCTCCCGAGTGGCTGTTGGCAATTTACATCCCGCCCATCAGCATAACAAGGCTCCCAGTTCTCCATGGCCTGTCCTGCCTTTCTGGATTTTACACTTTTTTCAGATGGCCCTTTTGACCGGGGGGAAGTGAGACTTCATTGTAGTGCAGATTTCCTTTGCAAGCTTGCTTGGTTGGCCAAAAAGGGCGTATGCGTTTTTTCCTGAATATATTCAGGAAAAAACGCATACGCCCTTTCTGGCCAAGTGCATCATTGTGGACGTTCTGCCTCTTTTCCTATGCTTTAAATGCAATTCCAGTCTACCTCCTGAAATCGGTTTCCTGCAATTCTGCCCCGCTTTCAAGTCCTCTTGGCAGCCTTACTTCAGTATATTTTTGGACGATAGCTGTCATTTATAACTCTGCAGGTTTGTGAATTACAGTGCCCCTGAGCTCCTTTCTTCAACTCGCTTTCTCGTGAGCTGGCCGCAACACCGCAGGATGGCTTCAGGCCCTAATCTGGTTCCGGCACGGCACGGTGAGCCTTTGGTTAATTCCTCTTCCTGGTGCGAAATGAGAGTTAAATTTGCCCGTCCAGACACCTCCAGCTAGTCTCTCATTGGTTCTCCCTATTCCTGTTCATCTTCCGCAGAAATTGCAAACTGGGCCAAACAGGAGGTTAAAGGCACTGACTCTCCAAGTCGGGAGAGTGTTAGTAAAGCGTCTGGAATGTTGCACCCGAGTACCAGGGGACGAAAACTGACACATATTGGAACACGTCTCCCGATCACACGGTTGATCATACTCTGGGTTCCACATGCATGTTTTAGGTGAAGGAAGAATACCTTAAACCTGGAGAGTTGAGACCCGTGGAATGGGTACCATGCAATATGACTTCAAAGGGTCTTCATTTGCTCACCGAACTTCTCCAATCCTATCACTGCTGCGTTTATGCCCCTGTACACACACTTGATTCTCCTTCGGAGACATAGCAATCCATAGGTTTTAAGATACTTCCTAGTCAGGTACACTCTTAGGCATTTAATATGGGGTGTTGAGTCCATTTCGTTGAGCAAGGAGTAGCTCTTGTCTATTCCATATTTGGCTTAAGGAACTTTATCTGTGCTCATTTCAATCTCTGGTTTTATGCAGCACCCCAACTCACCTTTCCCATTAAGCAAGCATAAGTTGGGTTTCTAAATTTGAGACCCTGTTCTGTTTTGTAATTCAGTTCCTGTGTACCCAAGTTTACATTCCGTTTATTAGTGATATCTTATGATGTTTCTTTTTCTGTGTGACTTATTTCAGTTAGAATCATCATACCTGAATCCACTCATTATGCTGCTACGAGCCTGATGACATAGATTTCATTGCTGAGTGATATTGCATTGTACGTAAGTACCACAACTTCTTTATCCATTTTTCACTTTCTGCGATATTGAACTTGTACCGTAAACCAGGTTCTTGTAAACAGAGCCGTCCCAACCTTTGGGGTGGCTGTGTCTTTTTGATTTTAATTTCCCTAAGCTATAGGACCATAAGTAGAAGTGCCCTAGGCTCTGTTGCTTTGTTTTTTAGATGTTTCAGGAAACACCATACACTTCTCCCGAGTGGCTGTTGGCAATTTACATCCCGCCCATCAGCATAACAAGGCTCCCAGTTCTCCATGGCCTGTCCTGCCTTTCTGGATTTTACACTTTTTTCAGATGGCCCTTTTGACCGGGGGGAAGTGAGACTTCATTGTAGTGCAGATTTCCTTTGCAAGCTTGCTTGGTTGGCCAAAAAGGGCGTATGCGTTTTTTCCTGAATATATTCAGGAAAAAACGCATACGCCCTTTCTGGCCAAGTGCATCATTGTGGACGTTCTGCCTCTTTTCCTATGCTTTAAATGCAATTCCAGTCTACCTCCTGAAATCGGTTTCCTGCAATTCTGCCCCGCTTTCAAGTCCTCTTGGCAGCCTTACTTCAGTATATTTTTGGACGATAGCTGTCATTTATAACTCTGCAGGTTTGTGAATTACAGTGCCCCTGAGCTCCTTTCTTCAACTCGCTTTCTCGTGAGCTGGCCGCAACACCGCAGGATGGCTTCAGGCCCTAATCTGGTTCCGGCACGGCACGGTGAGCCTTTGGTTAATTCCTCTTCCTGGTGCGAAATGAGAGTTAAATTTGCCCGTCCAGACACCTCCAGCTAGTCTCTCATTGGTTCTCCCTATTCCTGTTCATCTTCCGCAGAAATTGCAAACTGGGCCAAACAGGAGGTTAAAGGCACTGACTCTCCAAGTCGGGAGAGTGTTAGTAAAGCGTCTGGAATGTTGCACCCGAGTACCAGGGGACGAAAACTGACACATATTGGAACACGTCTCCCGATCACACGGTTGATCATACTCTGGGTTCCACATGCATGTTTTAGCTGAAGGAAGAATACCTTAAACCTGGAGAGTTGAGACCCGTGGAATGGGTACCATGCAATATGACTTCAAAGGGTCTTCATTTGCTCACCGAACTTCTCCAATCCTATCACTGCTGCGTTTATGCCCCTTTACACACGCTTGATTCTCTTTCGGAGACATAGCAATCCATAGGTTTTAAGATACTTCCTAGTCAGGTACACTCTTAGGCATTTAATATGGGGTGTTGAGTCCATTTCGTTGAGCAAGGAGTAGCTCTTGTCTATTCCATATTTGGCTTAAGGAACTTTATCTGTGCTCATTTCAATCTCTGGTTTTATGCAGCACCCCAACTCACCTTTCCCCTTAAGCAAGCATAAGTTGGGTTTCTAAATTTGAGACCCTGTTCTGTTTTGGAATTCAGTTCCTGTGTAGCCAAGTTTACATTCCGTGTATTAGTGATATCTTATGATGTTTCTTTTTCTGTGTGACTTATTTCAGTTAGAATCATCATACCTGAATCCACTCATTATGCTGCTACGGGCCTGATGACATAGATTTCATTGCTGAGTGATATTGCATTGTACGTAAGTACCACAACTTCTTTATCCATTTTTCACTTTCTGCGATATTGAACTTGTACCGTAAACCAGGTTCTTGTAAACAGAGCCGTCCCAACCTTTGGGGTGGCTGTGTCTTTTTGATTTTAATTTCCCTAAGCTATAAGACCATAAGTGGAAGTGCCCTAGGCTCTGTTGCTTTGTTTTTTAGATGTTTCAGGAAACACCATACACTTCTCCCGAGTGGCTGTTGGCAATTTACATCCCGCCCATCAGCATAACAAGGCTCCCAGTTCTCCATGGCCTGTCCTGCCTTTCTGGATTTTACACTTTTTTCAGATGGCCCTTTTGACCGGGGGGAAGTGAGACTTCATTGTAGTGCAGATTTCCTTTGCAAGCTTGCTTGGTTGGCCAAAAAGGGCGTATGCGTTTTTTCCTGAATATATTCAGGAAAAAACGCATACGCCCTTTCTGGCCAAGTGCATCATTGTGGACGTTCTGCCTCTTTTCCTATGCTTTAAATGCAATTCCAGTCTACCTCCTGAAATCGGTTTCCTGCAATTCTGCCCCGCTTTCAAGTCCTCTTGGCAGCCTTACTTCAGTATATTTTTGGACGATAGCTGTCATTTATAACTCTGCAGGTTTGTGAATTACAGTGCCCCTGAGCTCCTTTCTTCAACTCGCTTTCTCGTGAGCTGGCCGCAACACCGCAGGATGGCTTCAGGCCCTAATCTGGTTCCGGCACGGCACGGTGAGCCTTTGGTTAATTCCTCTTCCTGGTGCGAAATGAGAGTTAAATTTGCCCGTCCAGACACCTCCAGCTAGTCTCTCATTGGTTCTCCCTATTCCTGTTCATCTTCCGCAGAAATTGCAAACTGGGCCAAACAGGAGGTTAAAGGCACTGACTCTCCAAGTCGGGAGAGTGTTAGTAAAGCGTCTGGAATGTTGCACCCGAGTACCAGGGGACGAAAACTGACACATATTGGAACACGTCTCCCGATCACACGGTTGATCATACTCTGGGTTCCACATGCATGTTTTAGCTGAAGGAAGAATACCTTAAACCTGGAGAGTTGAGACCCGTGGAATGGGTACCATGCAATATGACTTCAAAGGGTCTTCATTTGCTCACCGAACTTCTCCAATCCTATCACTGCTGCGTTTATGCCCCTGTACACACGCTTGATTCTCTTTCGGAGACATAGCAATCCATAGGTTTTAAGATACTTCCTAGTCAGGTACACTCTTAGGCATTTAATATGGGGTGTTGAGTCCATTTCGTTGAGCAAGGAGTAGCTCTTGTCTATTCCATATTTGGCTTAAGGAACTTTATCTGTGCTCATTTCAATCTCTGGTTTTATGCAGCACCCCAACTCACCTTTCCCCTTAAGCAAGCATAAGTTGGGTTTCTAAATTTGAGACCCTGTTCTGTTTTGGAATTCAGTTCCTGTGTAGCCAAGTTTACATTCCGTGTATTAGTGATATCTTATGATGTTTCTTTTTCTGTGTGACTTATTTCAGTAAGAATCATCATACCTGAATCCACTCATTATGCTGCTACGGGCCTGATGACATAGATTTCATTGCTGAGTGATATTGCATTGTACGTAAGTACCACAACTTCTTTATCCATTTTTCACTTTCTGCGATATTGAACTTGTACCGTAAACCAGGTTCTTGTAAACAGAGCCGTCCCAACCTTTGGGGTGGCTGTGTCTTTTTGATTTTAATTTCCCTAAGCTATAAGACCATAAGTGGAAGTGCCCTAGGCTCTGTTGCTTTGTTTTTTAGATGTTTCAGGAAACACCATACACTTCTCCCGAGTGGCTGTTGGCAATTTACATCCCGCCCATCAGCATAACAAGGCTCCCAGTTCTCCATGGCCTGTCCTGCCTTTCTGGATTTTACACTTTTTTCAGATGGCCCTTTTGACCGGGGGGAAGTGAGACTTCATTGTAGTGCAGATTTCCTTTGCAAGCTTGCTTGGTTGGCCAAAAAGGGCGTATGCGTTTTTTCCTGAATATATTCAGGAAAAAACGCATACGCCCTTTTTGGCCAAGTGCATCATTGTGGACGTTCTGCCTCTTTTCCTATGCTTTAAATGCAATTCCAGTCTACCTCCTGAAATCGGTTTCCTGCAATTCTGCCCCGCTTTCAAGTCCTCTTGGCAGCCTTACTTCAGTATATTTTTGGACGATAGCTGTCATTTATAACTCTGCAGGTTTGTGAATTACAGTGCCCCTGAGCTCCTTTCTTTAACTCGCTTTCTCGTGAGCTGGCCGCAACACCGCAGGATGGATTCAGCCCCTAATCTGGTTCGGGCACGGCACGCTGAGCCTTTGGTTAATTCCTCTTCCAGGTGCGAAATGAGAGTTAAATTTGCCCGTCCAGACACCTCCACCTAGTCTCTCATTGGTTCTCCCTATTCCTGTTCATCTTCCGCAGAAATTGCAAACTGGGCCAAACAGGAGGTTAAAGGCACTGACTCTCCAAGTCGGGAGAGTGTTAGTAAAGCGTCTGGAATGTTGCACCCGAGTACCAGGGGACGAAAACTGACACATATTGGAACACGTCTCCCGATCACACGGTTGATCATACTCTGGGTTCCACATGCATGTTTTAGCTGAAGGAAGAATACCTTAAACCTGGAGAGTTGAGACCCGTGGAATGGGTACCATGCACTATGACTTCAAAGGGTCTTCATTTGCTCACCGAACTTCTCCAATCCTATCACTGCTGCGTTTATGCCCCTGTACACACGCTTGATTCTCTTTCGGAGACATAGCAATCCATAGGTTTTAAGATACTTCCTAGTCAGGTACACTCTTAGGCATTTAATATGGGGTGTTGAGTCCATTTCGTTGAGCAAGGAGTAGCTCTTGTCTATTCCATATTTGGCTTAAGGAACTTTATCTGTGCTCATTTCAATCTCTGGTTTTATGCAGCACCCCAACTCACCTTTCCCCTTAAGCAAGCATAAGTTGGGTTTCTAAATTTGAGACCCTGTTCTGTTTTGGAATTCAGTTCCTGTGTAGCCAAGTTTACATTCCGTGTATTAGTGATATCTTATGATGTTTCTTTTTCTGTGTGACTTATTTCAGTAAGAATCATCATACCTGAATCCACTCATTATGCTGCTACGGGCCTGATGACATAGATTTCATTGCTGAGTGATATTGCATTGTACGTAAGTACCACAACTTCTCTATCCATTTTTCACTTTCTGCGATATTGAACTTGTACCGTAAACCAGGTTCTTGTAAACAGAGCCGTCCCAACCTTTGGGGTGGCTGTGTCTTTTTGATTTTAATTTCCCTAAGCTATAGGACCATAAGTGGAAGTGCCCTAGGCTCTGTTGCTTTGTTTTTTAGATGTTTCAGGAAACACCATACACTTCTCCCGAGTGGCTGTTGGCAATTTACATCCCGCCCATCAGCATAACAAGGCTCCCAGTTCTCCATGGCCTGTCCTGCCTTTCTGGATTTTACACTTTTTTCAGATGGCCCTTTTGACCGGGGGGAAGTGAGACTTCATTGTAGTGCAGATTTCCTTTGCAAGCTTGCTTGGTTGGCCAAAAAGGGTGTATGCGTTTTTTCCTGAATATATTCAGGAAAAAACGCATACGCCCTTTTTGGCCAAGTGCATCATTGTGGACGTTCTGCCTCTTTTCCTATGCTTTAAATGCAATTCCAGCCTACCTCCTGAAATCGGTTTCCTGCAATTCTGCCCCGCTTTCAAGTCCTCTTGGCAGCCTTACTTCAGTATATTTTTGGACGATAGCTGTCATTTATAACTCTGCAGGTTTGTGAATTACAGTGCCCCTGAGCTCCTTTCTTCAACTCGCTTTCTCGTGAGCTGGCCGCAACACCGCAGGATGGCTTCAGGCCCTAATCTGGTTCCGGCACGGCACGCTGAGCCTTTGGTTAATTCCTCTTCCTGGTGCGAAATGATAGTTAAATTTGCCCGTCCAGACACCTCCAGCTAGTCTCTCATTGGTTCTCCCTATTCCTGTTCATCTTCCGCAGAAATTGCAAACTGGGCCAAACAGGAGGTTAAAGGCACTGACTCTCCAAGTCGGGAGAGTGTTAGTAAAGCGTCTGGAATGTTGCACCCGAGTACCAGGGGACGAAAACTGACACATATTGGAACACGTCTCCCGATCACACAGTTGATCATACTCTGGGTTCCACATGCATGTTTTAGGTGAAGGAAGAATACCTTAAACCTGGAGAGTTGAGACCCGTGGATTGGGTACCATGCAATATGACTTCAAAGGGTCTTCATTTGCTCACCGAACTTCTCCAATCCTATCACTGCTGCGTTTATGCCCCTGTACACACACTTGATTCTCCTTCGGAGACATAGCAATCCATAGGTTTTAAGATACTTCCTAGTCAGGTACACTCTTAGGCATTTAATATGGGGTGTTGAGTCCATTTCGTTGAGCAAGGAGTAGCTCTTGTCTATTCCATATTTGGCTTAAGGAACTTTATCTGTGCTCATTTCAATCTCTGGTTTTATTCAGCACCCCAACTCACCTTTCCCCTTAAGCAAGCATAAGTTGGGTTTCTAAATTTGAGACCCTGTTCTGTTTTGTAATTCAGTTCCTGTGTACCCAAGTTTACATTCCGTGTATTAGTGATATCTTATGATGTTTCTTTTTCTGTGTGACTTATTTCAGTTAGAATCATCATATCTGAATCCACTCATTATGCTTCTACGAGCCTGATGACATAGATTTCATTGCTGAGTGATATTGCATTGTACGTAAGTACCACAACTTCTTTATCCATTTTTCACTTTCTGCGATATTGAACTTGTACCGTAAACCAGGTTCTTGTAAACAGAGCCGTCCCAACCTTTGGGGTGGCTGTGTCTTTTTGATTTTAATTTCCCTAAGCTATAGGACCATAAGTGGAAGTGCCCTAGGCTCTGTTGCTTTGTTTTTTAGATGTTTCAGGAAACACCATACACTTCTCCCGAGTGGCTGTTGGCAATTTACATCCCGCCCATCAGCATAACAAGGCTCCCAGTTCTCCATGGCCTGTCCTGCCTTTCTGGATTTTACACTTTTTTCAGATGGCCCTTTTGACCGGGGGGAAGTGAGACTTCATTGTAGTGCAGATTTCCTTTGCAAGCTTGCTTGGTTGGCCAAAAAGGGCGTATGCGTTTTTTCCTGAATATATTCAGGAAAAAACGCATACGCCCTTTTTGGCCAAGTGCATCATTGTGGACGTTCTGCCTCTTTTCCTATGCTTTAAATGCAATTCCAGTCTACCTCCTGAAATCGGTTTCCTGCAATTCTGCCCCGCTTTCAAGTCCTCTTGGCAGCCTTACTTCAGTATATTTTTGGACGATAGCTGTCATTTATAACTCTGCAGGTTTGTGAATTACAGTGCCCCTGAGCTCCTTTCTTCAACTCGCTTTCTCGTGAGCTGGCCACAACACCGCAGGATTGCTTCAGGCTCTAATCTGGTTCCGGCACGGCACGCTGAGCCTTTGGTTAATTCCTCTTCCTGGTGGGAAATGAGAGTTAAATTTGCCCGTCCAGACACCTCCAGCTAGTCTCTCATTGGTTCTCCCTATTCCTGTTCATCTTCCGCAGAAATTGCAAACTGGGCCAAACAGGAGGTTAAAGGCACTGACTCTCCAAGTCGGGAGAGTGTTAGTAAAGCGTGTGGAATGTTGCACCCGAGTACCAGGGGACGAAAAGTGACACATATTGGAACACGTCTCCCGATCACACAGTTGATCATACTCTGGGTTCCACATGCATGTTTTAGCTGAAGGAAGAATACCTTAAACCTGGAGAGTTGAGACCCGTGGAATGGGTACCATGCAATATGACTTCAAAGGGTCTTCATTTGCTCACCGAACTTCTCCAATCCTATCACTGCTGCGTTTATGCCCCTGTACACACACTTGATTCTCCTTCGGAGACATACCAATCCATAGGTTTTAAGATACTTCCTAGTCAGGTACACTCTTAGGCATTTAATATGGGGTGTTGAGTCCATTTCGTTGAGCAAGGAGTAGCTCTTGTCTATTCCATATTTGGCTTAAGGAACTTTATCTGTGCTCATTTCAATCTCTGGTTTTATGCAGCACCCCAACTCACCTTTCCCCTTAAGCAAGCATAAGTTGGGTTTCTAAATTTGAGACCCTGTTCTGTTTTGGAATTCAGTTCCTGTGTAGCCAAGTTTACATTCCGTGTATTAGTGATATCTTATGATGTTTCTTTTTCTGTGTGACTTATTTCAGTTAGAATCATCATACCTGAATCCACTCATTATGCTGCTACGGGCCTGATGACAT